>NW_027222295.1:27500-28951 GCF_041296265.1 Equus caballus
GGAGAGAACGGGCCGAGGGGGGCCCGCGGGCAGAGCGAGAAGAGCGGTCACCGTTCGCCATGAACGTCCGTTCCCTCGTCTGGCACGGCTTAGCCCGGCCCGGGAGAGCACAGCATCACCACATCGATCAGCAGCATAACGCGAGGGATCCCCGAGCAAGGGAAGGCCGGCTGAGGACAGCGAGCGGAGGAGCCTGCTTCAGCCTCACCGGCCCCCCTCCTCCTCTAGCAAGCGCGGGCGACGACCCCAGGACGAGAACGCCTGACACGCACTGGCACGGAGCCGGCGGGACGGGGTAAGTCGCGACCGCACCCCGGGTGCCGGCAGCAGGGAGTGCACGTGGTAGAGGACCCCGCGCCCCTAACCCCGCCGCCCTCGGGTACCAGAGACCGAGACGAGGTGGCACCACGGTCGCGGGGACGCCTGGAACGCACAAGAGCCTGGCGCGCAGGCCCCAGCGGGCGGCTCAAGCGGCGGGGGTGGAAACGGGCGTTCCGGTTCTCGGCCAGAGCCCGGAGACCTCCCCGCACACGCATCCAGGCACCCGGAAGCTCTCGGGCGACTGTCACCCGAGCAGAGCGTGTCAGCACTTATCTGGCGGCACAAAACCACCCATTCAGGGGCAAGAATCGCCGCGCCCGGAGACGGGGGCCCACCCACAGGATCACGAGGGGAACCCTGGATCACGGCCTACGGCCAACCAGACCCCAAGCACGACCCCATCGCCACCAGGCCCGGAGCTCCCGGGGCCATCTGGTCGACCCCAGAAGCGTGGCGGCAGGGGGAGCCGGGGACAGCCTCCCCGGGCCGCCCGCGCGGGCCGGGACCGGTCGGTCCCTCCCTCTGAGTCGCCGGGTCAGGACTTAGAAAAGAATTCCACGGAGGAGCCTCCGGCGACCGGGCCCGGGGCGGGACCGTTGGCTCCCGTCCCTCAGCCGGGGCTCCACCTACGCCTCGAGCCGGCCCCCTCCCACCTCCGGACAAAGACGCGACCCGCGAACTCGGAGAGAGAAGTCCGGTCCGACGGCCCGGACCCACCCCGGGCACGCGTCCCGGCCGGGGACGCCCTCCCCGGCCCGCCCTCGAGGGCTCCCGGGGCCGGTCCACGCTCTTCTCCAGGGCGGGACTTGGACAAAAAACTGCCACGGAGGAGGAGGCATCCGAGGACCGGGCCCGGTCCCCACCGCCAGAGCCGGTCGACTCGGAGACCAGTGGGGAAACAGGCCAGCCCGGCGGCCGAGCCCGTCGCGCCCTCCACGGGCCTCCCCCGCAAGGCCCCGGCCGGTCCCCCACCTCCGGAGCGGGGCGCGGAAAGGGGATCGGCGACGCGGAAGGCCCGACCACCGGGCCGCCCTCAGGACGACGGCCGGGCACGGGACGAGTTCCCCTCGCCCGTTCCCCCGCGGTGGCCCCCCCACCCCAAAAAAAAACGGGGTCGACCAGCAGCCGCC
>NW_027222296.1:0-27500 GCF_041296265.1 Equus caballus
GAAAAATCTAGCCTCTGACTGACAAAGACTGGCAACACACGTTAGCTCAAGTGCCAATCTTGCAAAGAAAACACACACACTCACACACACACACACTGAGGGACTTGGAGACCTGGGGAAAAAGCAACACTGAGAAATCCACCCTCTGAAGCTGACGAAAATGGGCCACAGAGGCTAGCTCAGGTGGCAATCGTTAAGCAAAAGAAACACACAAGGGCTGTGGAGACCTGGGGAAAAAGCAACACGGAGAAATCCACCCTCTGAAACTGACGAAGAAGGGCAACAGATGCTAGCTTAGGTTCAATATTTGAGCAAAAAAAAAAAAAAAAAAAAAAACCCACACACAAGGGCGTGCAGAACTTGGGAAAGAGCAAGACTGAGAAATCTACCCTCTGAAACTGACAAAGATGGGCCACAGAGGCTAGCTCAGGTGGCAATCGTTAAGCAAAAGAAACACACAAGGGCGTGGAGACCTGGGGAAAAAGCAGCACTGAGAAATGTACCCTCTGAAACTGACGACGATGGGCAACAGAGGCTAGCTCAGGTGGCAATCGTTAAGCAAAAGGAAAACACAAGGCGTGGAGACCTGGGGAAAAAGCAACACTGAGAAATCCACCCTCTGAAGCTGACGAAAATGGGCAACAGAGGCTACCTCAGGTGGCAATCATTAAGCAAAAAAATAAAATAAAATACAAAACTACAATGGCGAGGAGACCCGGTGAAAAAGCAACCCTGAAAAAGGTACCCTCTGAAACGGAGGAAGCAGGGCAACAGAGCCTCGCTCAGGTGACAATATTTAAGCCAAAAAGAGAAAGAAAGAAAGAAAGAAAGAAAGAAAGAAAGAAAGAAAGAAAGAAAGAAAAGAGCAAGGGAGTGGAGACCTTGGAAAGAGCAATACTGAAAAATCTAGCCTCTGACTGACAAAGACTGGCAACACACGTTAGCTCAAGTGCCAATCTTGCAAAGAAAACACACACACTCACACACACACACACTGAGGGACGTGGAGATCTGGGGGAAAAAGCAACACTGAGAAATCCACCCTCTGAAGCTGACGAAAATGGGCCACAGAGGCTAGCTCAGGTGGCAATCGTTAAGCAAAAGAAACACACAAGGGCGTGGAGACCCGGGTAAAAAGCAGCACGGAGAAATCCACCCTCTGAAACTGAGGAACATGGGCAACAGACCTAGCTCAGGTTGCAACCTTTAAGCAGAAAAGAAAGACACAAGGGCGTGGAGACCCGGGTAAAAAGCAGCACGGAGAAATCCACCCTCTGAAACTGACGAACATGGGCAACAGAGGCTAGCTCAGGTGGCAATCGTTAAGCAAAAGAAACACACAGGGGCGTGGAGACCTGGGCAAAAAGCAGCACTGAGAAATCTACCCTCTGAAACTGACGAAGATGGGCCACAGAGGCTAGCTCAGGTGGCAATCGTTAAGCAAAAGAAACACACAAGGGCGTGGAGACCTGGGGAAAAAGCAACACTGAGAAATCCACCCTCTCAAACTGACGAACATGGGCAACACGGGCTAGCTCAGGTGGCAATTTTTAAGGAAAAATAAAAGGAAGTGCGTGGAGACCTGGGGAAAAAGCAACACGGAGAAATCCACCCTCAGAAACTGAGAAAGAAGCGCAACAAAGGCTAGCTCAGGTGGCAATCGTTAAGCAAAAGAAACACACAAGGGCGTGGAGACCTGGGAAAAAGCAGCACTGAGAAATGTACCCTCTGAAACTGACGACGATGGGCAACAGAGGCTAGCTCAGGTGGCAATCTTTAAGCAAAAGGGAAACACAAGGGCGTGGAGACCTGGGGAAAAAGCAACACTGAGAATTCTACCCTCTGAAACTGCCGAAGATGGGCAACAGATGCTAGCTTTGGTTCAATATTTGAGCAAAAAAAAAAAAAAAAAAAACACACACACACACACACACAGGGCGTGCAGAACTTGGGAAAGAGCAAGACTGAGAAATCTACCCTCTGAAACTGACAAAGATGGGCAACAGAGACTAGCTCAGGTGGCAATCGTTAAGCAAAAGAAACACACAAGGGCGTGGAGACCTGGGGAAAAAGCAGCACGGAGAAATCCACACTCTGAAACTGACGAAGATGGGCCACAGAGGCTACCTCAGGTGGCAATCATTAAGCAAAAATATAAAATAAAATAAAAAAACTACAATGGCGAGGAGACCCGGTGAAAAAGCAACCCTGAAAAAAGGTACCCGCTGAAACGGAGGAAGCAGGGCAACAGAGCCTAGCTCAGGTGACAATATTTAAGCCAAAAAGAAAGAAAGAAAGAAAGAAAGGTAGGAAGAAAGAAAAGAGCAAGGGAGTGGAGACCTTGGGAAAGAGCGATACTGAAAAATCTAGCCTCTGACTGACAAAGACTGGCAACACACGTTAGCTCAAGTGCCAATCTTGCAAAGAAAACACACACACTCACACACACACACACTGAGGGACTTGGAGACCTGGGGAAAAAGCAACACTGAGAAATCCACCCTCTGAAGCTGACGAAAATGGGCCACAGAGGCTAGCTCAGGTGGCAATCGTTAAGCAAAAGAAACACACAAGGGCGTGGAGACCTGGGGAAAAAGCAACACGGAGAAATCCACCCTCTGAAACTGACGAAGAAGGGCAACAGATGCTAGCTTAGGTTCAATATTTGAGCAAAAAAAAAAAAAAAAAAAACCCACACACAAGGGCGTGCAGAACTTGGGAAAGAGCAAGACTGAGAAATCTACCCTCTGAAACTGACAAAGATGGGCCACAGAGGCTAGCTCAGGTGGCAATCGTTAAGCAAAAGAAACACACAAGGGCGTGGAGACCTGGGGAAAAAGCAGCACTGAGAAATGTACCCTCTGAAACTGACGACGATGGGCAACAGAGGCTAGCTCAGGTGGCAATCGTTAAGCAAAAGGAAAACACAAGGGCGTGGAGACCTGGGGAAAAAGCAACACTGAGAAATCCACCCTCTGAAGCTGACGAAAATGGGCAACAGAGGCTACCTCAGGTGGCAATCATTAAGCAAAAAAATAAAATAAAATACAAAACTACAATGGCGAGGAGACCCGGTGAAAAAGCAACCCTGAAAAAAGGTACCCTCTGAAACGGAGGAAGCAGGGCAACAGAGCCTCGCTCAGGTGACAATATTTAAGCCAAAAAGAGAAAGAAAGAAAGAAAGAAAGAAAGAAAGAAAGAAAGAAAGAAAGAAAAGAGCAAGGGAGTGGAGACCTTGGGAAAGAGCAATACTGAAAAATCTAGCCTCTGACTGACAAAGACTGGCAACACACGTTAGCTCAAGTGCCAATCTTGCAAAGAAAACACACACACTCACACACACACACACTGAGGGACGTGGAGATCTGGGGAAAAAGCAACACTGAGAAATCCACCCTCTGAAGCTGACGAAAATGGGCCACAGAGGCTAGCTCAGGTGGCAATCGTTAAGCAAAAGAAACACACAAGGGCGTGGAGACCCGGGTAAAAAGCAGCACGGAGAAATCCACCCTCTGAAACTGAGGAACATGGGCAACAGACCCTAGCTCAGGTTGCAACCTTTAAGCAGAAAAGAAAGACACAAGGGCGTGGAGACCCGGGTAAAAAGCAGCACGGAGAAATCCACCCTCTGAAACTGACGAACATGGGCAACAGAGGCTAGCTCAGGTGGCAATCGTTAAGCAAAAGAAACACACAGGGGCGTGGAGACCTGGGCAAAAAGCAGCACTGAGAAATCTACCCTCTGAAACTGACGAAGATGGGCCACAGAGGCTAGCTCAGGTGGCAATCGTTAAGCAAAAGAAACACACAAGGGCGTGGAGACCTGGGGAAAAAGCAACACTGAGAAATCCACCCTCTCAAACTGACGAACATGGGCAACACGGGCTAGCTCAGGTGGCAATTTTTAAGGAAAAATAAAAGGAAGTGCGTGGAGACCTGGGGAAAAAGCAACACGGAGAAATCCACCCTCAGAAACTGAGAAAGAAGCGCAACAAAGGCTAGCTCAGGTGGCAATCGTTAAGCAAAAGAAACACACAAGGGCGTGGAGACCTGGGGAAAAAGCAGCACTGAGAAATGTACCCTCTGAAACTGACGACGATGGGCAACAGAGGCTAGCTCAGGTGGCAATCTTTAAGCAAAAGGGAAACACAAGGGCGTGGAGACCTGGGGAAAAAGCAACACTGAGAATTCTACCCTCTGAAACTGCCGAAGATGGGCAACAGATGCTAGCTTTGGTTCAATATTTGAGCAAAAAAAAAAAAAAAAAAACACACACACACACACACACACAAGGGCGTGCAGAACTTGGGAAAGAGCAAGACTGAGAAATCTACCCTCTGAAACTGACAAAGATGGGCAACAGAGACTAGCTCAGGTGGCAATCGTTAAGCAAAAGAAACACACAAGGGCGTGGAGACCTGGGGAAAAAGCAGCACGGAGAAATCCACACTCTGAAACTGACGAAGATGGGCCACAGAGGCTACCTCAGGTGGCAATCATTAAGCAAAAATATAAAATAAAATAAAAAAACTACAATGGCGAGGAGACCCGGTGAAAAAGCAACCCTGAAAAAAGGTACCCGCTGAAACGGAGGAAGCAGGGCAACAGAGCCTAGCTCAGGTGACAATATTTAAGCCAAAAAGAAAGAAAGAAAGAAAGAAAGGTAGGAAGAAAGAAAAGAGCAAGGGAGTGGAGACCTTGGGAAAGAGCGATACTGAAAAATCTAGCCTCTGACTGACAAAGACTGGCAACACACGTTAGCTCAAGTGCCAATCTTGCAAAGAAAACACACACACTCACACACACACACACTGAGGGACTTGGAGACCTGGGGAAAAAGCAACACTGAGAAATCCACCCTCTGAAGCTGACGAAAATGGGCCACAGAGGCTAGCTCAGGTGGCAATCGTTAAGCAAAAGAAACACACAAGGGCGTGGAGACCTGGGGAAAAAGCAACACGGAGAAATCCACCCTCTGAAACTGACGAAGAAGGGCAACAGATGCTAGCTTAGGTTCAATATTTGAGCAAAAAAAAAAAAAAAAAAAAAACCCACACACAAGGGCGTGCAGAACTTGGGAAAGAGCAAGACTGAGAAATCTACCCTCTGAAACTGACAAAGATGGGCCACAGAGGCTAGCTCAGGTGGCAATCGTTAAGCAAAAGAAACACACAAGGGCGTGGAGACCTGGGGAAAAAGCAGCACTGAGAAATGTACCCTCTGAAACTGACGACGATGGGCAACAGAGGCTAGCTCAGGTGGCAATCGTTAAGCAAAAGGAAAACACAAGGGCGTGGAGACCTGGGGAAAAAGCAACACTGAGAAATCCACCCTCTGAAGCTGACGAAAATGGGCAACAGAGGCTACCTCAGGTGGCAATCATTAAGCAAAAAAATAAAATAAAATACAAAACTACAATGGCGAGGAGACCCGGTGAAAAAGCAACCCTGAAAAAAGGTACCCTCTGAAACGGAGGAAGCAGGGCAACAGAGCCTCGCTCAGGTGACAATATTTAAGCCAAAAAGAGAAAGAAAGAAAGAAAGAAAGAAAGAAAGAAAGAAAGAAAGAAAGAAAGAAAAGAGCAAGGGAGTGGAGACCTTGGGAAAGAGCAATACTGAAAAATCTAGCCTCTGACTGACAAAGACTGGCAACACACGTTAGCTCAAGTGCCAATCTTGCAAAGAAAACACACACACTCACACACACACACACTGAGGGACGTGGAGATCTGGGGAAAAAGCAACACTGAGAAATCCACCCTCTGAAGCTGACGAAAATGGGCCACAGAGGCTAGCTCAGGTGGCAATCGTTAAGCAAAAGAAACACACAAGGGCGTGGAGACCCGGGTAAAAAGCAGCACGGAGAAATCCACCCTCTGAAACTGAGGAACATGGGCAACAGACCCTAGCTCAGGTTGCAACCTTTAAGCAGAAAAGAAAGACACAAGGGCGTGGAGACCCGGGTAAAAAGCAGCACGGAGAAATCCACCCTCTGAAACTGACGAACATGGGCAACAGAGGCTAGCTCAGGTGGCAATCGTTAAGCAAAAGAAACACACAGGGGCGTGGAGACCTGGGCAAAAAGCAGCACTGAGAAATCTACCCTCTGAAACTGACGAAGATGGGCCACAGAGGCTAGCTCAGGTGGCAATCGTTAAGCAAAAGAAACACACAAGGGCGTGGAGACCTGGGGAAAAAGCAACACTGAGAAATCCACCCTCTCAAACTGACGAACATGGGCAACACGGGCTAGCTCAGGTGGCAATTTTTAAGGAAAAATAAAAGGAAGTGCGTGGAGACCTGGGGAAAAAGCAACACGGAGAAATCCACCCTCAGAAACTGAGAAAGAAGCGCAACAAAGGCTAGCTCAGGTGGCAATCGTTAAGCAAAAGAAACACACAAGGGCGTGGAGACCTGGGGAAAAAGCAGCACTGAGAAATGTACCCTCTGAAACTGACGACGATGGGCAACAGAGGCTAGCTCAGGTGGCAATCTTTAAGCAAAAGGGAAACACAAGGGCGTGGAGACCTGGGGAAAAAGCAACACTGAGAATTCTACCCTCTGAAACTGCCGAAGATGGGCAACAGATGCTAGCTTTGGTTCAATATTTGAGCAAAAAAAAAAAAAAAAAACACACACACACACACACACACAAGGGCGTGCAGAACTTGGGAAAGAGCAAGACTGAGAAATCTACCCTCTGAAACTGACAAAGATGGGCAACAGAGACTAGCTCAGGTGGCAATCGTTAAGCAAAAGAAACACACAAGGGCGTGGAGACCTGGGGAAAAAGCAGCACGGAGAAATCCACACTCTGAAACTGACGAAGATGGGCCACAGAGGCTACCTCAGGTGGCAATCATTAAGCAAAAATATAAAATAAAATAAAAAAACTACAATGGCGAGGAGACCCGGTGAAAAAGCAACCCTGAAAAAAGGTACCCGCTGAAACGGAGGAAGCAGGGCAACAGAGCCTAGCTCAGGTGACAATATTTAAGCCAAAAAGAAAGAAAGAAAGAAAGAAAGGTAGGAAGAAAGAAAAGAGCAAGGGAGTGGAGACCTTGGGAAAGAGCGATACTGAAAAATCTAGCCTCTGACTGACAAAGACTGGCAACACACGTTAGCTCAAGTGCCAATCTTGCAAAGAAAACACACACACTCACACACACACACACTGAGGGACTTGGAGACCTGGGGAAAAAGCAACACTGAGAAATCCACCCTCTGAAGCTGACGAAAATGGGCCACAGAGGCTAGCTCAGGTGGCAATCGTTAAGCAAAAGAAACACACAAGGGCGTGGAGACCTGGGGAAAAAGCAACACGGAGAAATCCACCCTCTGAAACTGACGAAGAAGGGCAACAGATGCTAGCTTAGGTTCAATATTTGAGCAAAAAAAAAAAAAAAAAAAAAAAACCCACACACAAGGGCGTGCAGAACTTGGGAAAGAGCAAGACTGAGAAATCTACCCTCTGAAACTGACAAAGATGGGCCACAGAGGCTAGCTCAGGTGGCAATCGTTAAGCAAAAGAAACACACAAGGGCGTGGAGACCTGGGGAAAAAGCAGCACTGAGAAATGTACCCTCTGAAACTGACGACGATGGGCAACAGAGGCTAGCTCAGGTGGCAATCGTTAAGCAAAAGGAAAACACAAGGGCGTGGAGACCTGGGGAAAAAGCAACACTGAGAAATCCACCCTCTGAAGCTGACGAAAATGGGCAACAGAGGCTACCTCAGGTGGCAATCATTAAGCAAAAAAATAAAATAAAATACAAAACTACAATGGCGAGGAGACCCGGTGAAAAAGCAACCCTGAAAAAAGGTACCCTCTGAAACGGAGGAAGCAGGGCAACAGAGCCTCGCTCAGGTGACAATATTTAAGCCAAAAAGAGAAAGAAAGAAAGAAAGAAAGAAAGAAAGAAAGAAAGAAAGAAAGAAAGAAAGAGAGCAAGGGAGTGGAGACCTTGGGAAAGAGCAATACTGAAAAATCTAGCCTCTGACTGACAAAGACTGGCAACACACGTTAGCTCAAGTGCCAATCTTGCAAAGAAAACACACACACTCACACACACACACACTGAGGGACGTGGAGATCTGGGGAAAAAGCAACACTGAGAAATCCACCCTCTGAAGCTGACGAAAATGGGCCACAGAGGCTAGCTCAGGTGGCAATCGTTAAGCAAAAGAAACACACAAGGGCGTGGAGACCCGGGTAAAAAGCAGCACGGAGAAATCCACCCTCTGAAACTGAGGAACATGGGCAACAGACCCTAGCTCAGGTTGCAACCTTTAAGCAGAAAAGAAAGACACAAGGGCGTGGAGACCCGGGTAAAAAGCAGCACGGAGAAATCCACCCTCTGAAACTGACGAACATGGGCAACAGAGGCTAGCTCAGGTGGCAATCGTTAAGCAAAAGAAACACACAGGGGCGTGGAGACCTGGGCAAAAAGCAGCACTGAGAAATCTACCCTCTGAAACTGACGAAGATGGGCCACAGAGGCTAGCTCAGGTGGCAATCGTTAAGCAAAAGAAACACACAAGGGCGTGGAGACCTGGGGAAAAAGCAACACTGAGAAATCCACCCTCTCAAACTGACGAACATGGGCAACACGGGCTAGCTCAGGTGGCAATTTTTAAGGAAAAATAAAAGGAAGTGCGTGGAGACCTGGGGAAAAAGCAACACGGAGAAATCCACCCTCAGAAACTGAGAAAGAAGCGCAACAAAGGCTAGCTCAGGTGGCAATCGTTAAGCAAAAGAAACACACAAGGGCGTGGAGACCTGGGGAAAAAGCAGCACTGAGAAATGTACCCTCTGAAACTGACGACGATGGGCAACAGAGGCTAGCTCAGGTGGCAATCTTTAAGCAAAAGGGAAACACAAGGGCGTGGAGACCTGGGGAAAAAGCAACACTGAGAATTCTACCCTCTGAAACTGCCGAAGATGGGCAACAGATGCTAGCTTTGGTTCAATATTTGAGCAAAAAAAAAAAAAAAAAAAACACACACACACACACACACAAGGGCGTGCAGAACTTGGGAAAGAGCAAGACTGAGAAATCTACCCTCTGAAACTGACAAAGATGGGCAACAGAGACTAGCTCAGGTGGCAATCGTTAAGCAAAAGAAACACACAAGGGCGTGGAGACCTGGGGAAAAAGCAGCACGGAGAAATCCACACTCTGAAACTGACGAAGATGGGCCACAGAGGCTACCTCAGGTGGCAATCATTAAGCAAAAATATAAAATAAAATAAAAAAACTACAATGGCGAGGAGACCCGGTGAAAAAGCAACCCTGAAAAAAGGTACCCGCTGAAACGGAGGAAGCAGGGCAACAGAGCCTAGCTCAGGTGACAATATTTAAGCCAAAAAGAAAGAAAGAAAGAAAGAAAGGTAGGAAGAAAGAAAAGAGCAAGGGAGTGGAGACCTTGGGAAAGAGCGATACTGAAAAATCTAGCCTCTGACTGACAAAGACTGGCAACACACGTTAGCTCAAGTGCCAATCTTGCAAAGAAAACACACACACTCACACACACACACACTGAGGGACTTGGAGACCTGGGGAAAAAGCAACACTGAGAAATCCACCCTCTGAAGCTGACGAAAATGGGCCACAGAGGCTAGCTCAGGTGGCAATCGTTAAGCAAAAGAAACACACAAGGGCGTGGAGACCTGGGGAAAAAGCAACACGGAGAAATCCACCCTCTGAAACTGACGAAGAAGGGCAACAGATGCTAGCTTAGGTTCAATATTTGAGCAAAAAAAAAAAAAAAAAAAAACCCACACACAAGGGCGTGCAGAACTTGGGAAAGAGCAAGACTGAGAAATCTACCCTCTGAAACTGACAAAGATGGGCCACAGAGGCTAGCTCAGGTGGCAATCGTTAAGCAAAAGAAACACACAAGGGCGTGGAGACCTGGGGAAAAAGCAGCACTGAGAAATGTACCCTCTGAAACTGACGACGATGGGCAACAGAGGCTAGCTCAGGTGGCAATCGTTAAGCAAAAGGAAAACACAAGGGCGTGGAGACCTGGGGAAAAAGCAACACTGAGAAATCCACCCTCTGAAGCTGACGAAAATGGGCAACAGAGGCTACCTCAGGTGGCAATCATTAAGCAAAAAAATAAAATAAAATACAAAACTACAATGGCGAGGAGACCCGGTGAAAAAGCAACCCTGAAAAAAGGTACCCTCTGAAACGGAGGAAGCAGGGCAACAGAGCCTCGCTCAGGTGACAATATTTAAGCCAAAAAGAGAAAGAAAGAAAGAAAGAAAGAAAGAAAGAAAGAAAGAAAGAAAGAAAGAAAGAGCAAGGGAGTGGAGACCTTGGGAAAGAGCAATACTGAAAAATCTAGCCTCTGACTGACAAAGACTGGCAACACACGTTAGCTCAAGTGCCAATCTTGCAAAGAAAACACACACACTCACACACACACACACTGAGGGACGTGGAGATCTGGGGAAAAAGCAACACTGAGAAATCCACCCTCTGAAGCTGACGAAAATGGGCCACAGAGGCTAGCTCAGGTGGCAATCGTTAAGCAAAAGAAACACACAAGGGCGTGGAGACCCGGGTAAAAAGCAGCACGGAGAAATCCACCCTCTGAAACTGAGGAACATGGGCAACAGACCCTAGCTCAGGTTGCAACCTTTAAGCAGAAAAGAAAGACACAAGGGCGTGGAGACCCGGGTAAAAAGCAGCACGGAGAAATCCACCCTCTGAAACTGACGAACATGGGCAACAGAGGCTAGCTCAGGTGGCAATCGTTAAGCAAAAGAAACACACAGGGGCGTGGAGACCTGGGCAAAAAGCAGCACTGAGAAATCTACCCTCTGAAACTGACGAAGATGGGCCACAGAGGCTAGCTCAGGTGGCAATCGTTAAGCAAAAGAAACACACAAGGGCGTGGAGACCTGGGGAAAAAGCAACACTGAGAAATCCACCCTCTCAAACTGACGAACATGGGCAACACGGGCTAGCTCAGGTGGCAATTTTTAAGGAAAAATAAAAGGAAGTGCGTGGAGACCTGGGGAAAAAGCAACACGGAGAAATCCACCCTCAGAAACTGAGAAAGAAGCGCAACAAAGGCTAGCTCAGGTGGCAATCGTTAAGCAAAAGAAACACACAAGGGCGTGGAGACCTGGGGAAAAAGCAGCACTGAGAAATGTACCCTCTGAAACTGACGACGATGGGCAACAGAGGCTAGCTCAGGTGGCAATCTTTAAGCAAAAGGGAAACACAAGGGCGTGGAGACCTGGGGAAAAAGCAACACTGAGAATTCTACCCTCTGAAACTGCCGAAGATGGGCAACAGATGCTAGCTTTGGTTCAATATTTGAGCAAAAAAAAAAAAAAAAAAACACACACACACACACACACACAAGGGCGTGCAGAACTTGGGAAAGAGCAAGACTGAGAAATCTACCCTCTGAAACTGACAAAGATGGGCAACAGAGACTAGCTCAGGTGGCAATCGTTAAGCAAAAGAAACACACAAGGGCGTGGAGACCTGGGGAAAAAGCAGCACGGAGAAATCCACACTCTGAAACTGACGAAGATGGGCCACAGAGGCTACCTCAGGTGGCAATCATTAAGCAAAAATATAAAATAAAATAAAAAAACTACAATGGCGAGGAGACCCGGTGAAAAAGCAACCCTGAAAAAAGGTACCCGCTGAAACGGAGGAAGCAGGGCAACAGAGCCTAGCTCAGGTGACAATATTTAAGCCAAAAAGAAAGAAAGAAAGAAAGAAAGGTAGGAAGAAAGAAAAGAGCAAGGGAGTGGAGACCTTGGGAAAGAGCGATACTGAAAAATCTAGCCTCTGACTGACAAAGACTGGCAACACACGTTAGCTCAAGTGCCAATCTTGCAAAGAAAACACACACACTCACACACACACACACTGAGGGACTTGGAGACCTGGGGAAAAAGCAACACTGAGAAATCCACCCTCTGAAGCTGACGAAAATGGGCCACAGAGGCTAGCTCAGGTGGCAATCGTTAAGCAAAAGAAACACACAAGGGCGTGGAGACCTGGGGAAAAAGCAACACGGAGAAATCCACCCTCTGAAACTGACGAAGAAGGGCAACAGATGCTAGCTTAGGTTCAATATTTGAGCAAAAAAAAAAAAAAAAAAAAAAAACCCACACACAAGGGCGTGCAGAACTTGGGAAAGAGCAAGACTGAGAAATCTACCCTCTGAAACTGACAAAGATGGGCCACAGAGGCTAGCTCAGGTGGCAATCGTTAAGCAAAAGAAACACACAAGGGCGTGGAGACCTGGGGAAAAAGCAGCACTGAGAAATGTACCCTCTGAAACTGACGACGATGGGCAACAGAGGCTAGCTCAGGTGGCAATCGTTAAGCAAAAGGAAAACACAAGGGCGTGGAGACCTGGGGAAAAAGCAACACTGAGAAATCCACCCTCTGAAGCTGACGAAAATGGGCAACAGAGGCTACCTCAGGTGGCAATCATTAAGCAAAAAAATAAAATAAAATACAAAACTACAATGGCGAGGAGACCCGGTGAAAAAGCAACCCTGAAAAAAGGTACCCTCTGAAACGGAGGAAGCAGGGCAACAGAGCCTCGCTCAGGTGACAATATTTAAGCCAAAAAGAAAGAAAGAAAGAAAGAAAGAAAGAAAGAAAGAAAGAAAGAAAGAAAGAAAGAAAGAAAGAAAGAAAAGAGCAAGGGAGTGGAGACCTTGGGAAAGAGCAATACTGAAAAATCTAGCCTCTGACTGACAAAGACTGGCAACACACGTTAGCTCAAGTGCCAATCTTGCAAAGAAAACACACACACTCACACACACACACACTGAGGGACGTGGAGATCTGGGGAAAAAGCAACACTGAGAAATCCACCCTCTGAAGCTGACGAAAATGGGCCACAGAGGCTAGCTCAGGTGGCAATCGTTAAGCAAAAGAAACACACAAGGGCGTGGAGACCCGGGTAAAAAGCAGCACGGAGAAATCCACCCTCTGAAACTGAGGAACATGGGCAACAGACCCTAGCTCAGGTTGCAACCTTTAAGCAGAAAAGAAAGACACAAGGGCGTGGAGACCCGGGTAAAAAGCAGCACGGAGAAATCCACCCTCTGAAACTGACGAACATGGGCAACAGAGGCTAGCTCAGGTGGCAATCGTTAAGCAAAAGAAACACACAGGGGCGTGGAGACCTGGGCAAAAAGCAGCACTGAGAAATCTACCCTCTGAAACTGACGAAGATGGGCCACAGAGGCTAGCTCAGGTGGCAATCGTTAAGCAAAAGAAACACACAAGGGCGTGGAGACCTGGGGAAAAAGCAACACTGAGAAATCCACCCTCTCAAACTGACGAACATGGGCAACACGGGCTAGCTCAGGTGGCAATTTTTAAGGAAAAATAAAAGGAAGTGCGTGGAGACCTGGGGAAAAAGCAACACGGAGAAATCCACCCTCAGAAACTGAGAAAGAAGCGCAACAAAGGCTAGCTCAGGTGGCAATCGTTAAGCAAAAGAAACACACAAGGGCGTGGAGACCTGGGGAAAAAGCAGCACTGAGAAATGTACCCTCTGAAACTGACGACGATGGGCAACAGAGGCTAGCTCAGGTGGCAATCTTTAAGCAAAAGGGAAACACAAGGGCGTGGAGACCTGGGGAAAAAGCAACACTGAGAATTCTACCCTCTGAAACTGCCGAAGATGGGCAACAGATGCTAGCTTTGGTTCAATATTTGAGCAAAAAAAAAGAAAAAAAAACACACACACACACACACACACAAGGGCGTGCAGAACTTGGGAAAGAGCAAGACTGAGAAATCTACCCTCTGAAACTGACAAAGATGGGCAACAGAGACTAGCTCAGGTGGCAATCGTTAAGCAAAAGAAACACACAAGGGCGTGGAGACCTGGGGAAAAAGCAGCACGGAGAAATCCACACTCTGAAACTGACGAAGATGGGCCACAGAGGCTACCTCAGGTGGCAATCATTAAGCAAAAATATAAAATAAAATAAAAAAACTACAATGGCGAGGAGACCCGGTGAAAAAGCAACCCTGAAAAAAGGTACCCGCTGAAACGGAGGAAGCAGGGCAACAGAGCCTAGCTCAGGTGACAATATTTAAGCCAAAAAGAAAGAAAGAAAGAAAGAAAGGTAGGAAGAAAGAAAAGAGCAAGGGAGTGGAGACCTTGGGAAAGAGCGATACTGAAAAATCTAGCCTCTGACTGACAAAGACTGGCAACACACGTTAGCTCAAGTGCCAATCTTGCAAAGAAAACACACACACTCACACACACACACACTGAGGGACTTGGAGACCTGGGGAAAAAGCAACACTGAGAAATCCACCCTCTGAAGCTGACGAAAATGGGCCACAGAGGCTAGCTCAGGTGGCAATCGTTAAGCAAAAGAAACACACAAGGGCGTGGAGACCTGGGGAAAAAGCAACACGGAGAAATCCACCCTCTGAAACTGACGAAGAAGGGCAACAGATGCTAGCTTAGGTTCAATATTTGAGCAAAAAAAAAAAAAAAAAAAAAAAACCCACACACAAGGGCGTGCAGAACTTGGGAAAGAGCAAGACTGAGAAATCTACCCTCTGAAACTGACAAAGATGGGCCACAGAGGCTAGCTCAGGTGGCAATCGTTAAGCAAAAGAAACACACAAGGGCGTGGAGACCTGGGGAAAAAGCAGCACTGAGAAATGTACCCTCTGAAACTGACGACGATGGGCAACAGAGGCTAGCTCAGGTGGCAATCGTTAAGCAAAAGGAAAACACAAGGGCGTGGAGACCTGGGGAAAAAGCAACACTGAGAAATCCACCCTCTGAAGCTGACGAAAATGGGCAACAGAGGCTACCTCAGGTGGCAATCATTAAGCAAAAAAATAAAATAAAATACAAAACTACAATGGCGAGGAGACCCGGTGAAAAAGCAACCCTGAAAAAAGGTACCCTCTGAAACGGAGGAAGCAGGGCAACAGAGCCTCGCTCAGGTGACAATATTTAAGCCAAAAAGAAAGAAAGAAAGAAAGAAAGAAAGAAAGAAAGAAAGAAAGAAAGAAAGAAAGAAAGAAAGAAAGAAAAGAGCAAGGGAGTGGAGACCTTGGGAAAGAGCAATACTGAAAAATCTAGCCTCTGACTGACAAAGACTGGCAACACACGTTAGCTCAAGTGCCAATCTTGCAAAGAAAACACACACACTCACACACACACACACTGAGGGACGTGGAGATCTGGGGAAAAAGCAACACTGAGAAATCCACCCTCTGAAGCTGACGAAAATGGGCCACAGAGGCTAGCTCAGGTGGCAATCGTTAAGCAAAAGAAACACACAAGGGCGTGGAGACCCGGGTAAAAAGCAGCACGGAGAAATCCACCCTCTGAAACTGAGGAACATGGGCAACAGACCCTAGCTCAGGTTGCAACCTTTAAGCAGAAAAGAAAGACACAAGGGCGTGGAGACCCGGGTAAAAAGCAGCACGGAGAAATCCACCCTCTGAAACTGACGAACATGGGCAACAGAGGCTAGCTCAGGTGGCAATCGTTAAGCAAAAGAAACACACAGGGGCGTGGAGACCTGGGCAAAAAGCAGCACTGAGAAATCTACCCTCTGAAACTGACGAAGATGGGCCACAGAGGCTAGCTCAGGTGGCAATCGTTAAGCAAAAGAAACACACAAGGGCGTGGAGACCTGGGGAAAAAGCAACACTGAGAAATCCACCCTCTCAAACTGACGAACATGGGCAACACGGGCTAGCTCAGGTGGCAATTTTTAAGGAAAAATAAAAGGAAGTGCGTGGAGACCTGGGGAAAAAGCAACACGGAGAAATCCACCCTCAGAAACTGAGAAAGAAGCGCAACAAAGGCTAGCTCAGGTGGCAATCGTTAAGCAAAAGAAACACACAAGGGCGTGGAGACCTGGGGAAAAAGCAGCACTGAGAAATGTACCCTCTGAAACTGACGACGATGGGCAACAGAGGCTAGCTCAGGTGGCAATCTTTAAGCAAAAGGGAAACACAAGGGCGTGGAGACCTGGGGAAAAAGCAACACTGAGAATTCTACCCTCTGAAACTGCCGAAGATGGGCAACAGATGCTAGCTTTGGTTCAATATTTGAGCAAAAAAAAAAAAAAAAAAACACACACACACACACACACACAAGGGCGTGCAGAACTTGGGAAAGAGCAAGACTGAGAAATCTACCCTCTGAAACTGACAAAGATGGGCAACAGAGACTAGCTCAGGTGGCAATCGTTAAGCAAAAGAAACACACAAGGGCGTGGAGACCTGGGGAAAAAGCAGCACGGAGAAATCCACACTCTGAAACTGACGAAGATGGGCCACAGAGGCTACCTCAGGTGGCAATCATTAAGCAAAAATATAAAATAAAATAAAAAAACTACAATGGCGAGGAGACCCGGTGAAAAAGCAACCCTGAAAAAAGGTACCCGCTGAAACGGAGGAAGCAGGGCAACAGAGCCTAGCTCAGGTGACAATATTTAAGCCAAAAAGAAAGAAAGAAAGAAAGAAAGGTAGGAAGAAAGAAAAGAGCAAGGGAGTGGAGACCTTGGGAAAGAGCGATACTGAAAAATCTAGCCTCTGACTGACAAAGACTGGCAACACACGTTAGCTCAAGTGCCAATCTTGCAAAGAAAACACACACACTCACACACACACACACTGAGGGACTTGGAGACCTGGGGAAAAAGCAACACTGAGAAATCCACCCTCTGAAGCTGACGAAAATGGGCCACAGAGGCTAGCTCAGGTGGCAATCGTTAAGCAAAAGAAACACACAAGGGCGTGGAGACCTGGGGAAAAAGCAACACGGAGAAATCCACCCTCTGAAACTGACGAAGAAGGGCAACAGATGCTAGCTTAGGTTCAATATTTGAGCAAAAAAAAAAAAAAAAAAAAAAAACCCACACACAAGGGCGTGCAGAACTTGGGAAAGAGCAAGACTGAGAAATCTACCCTCTGAAACTGACAAAGATGGGCCACAGAGGCTAGCTCAGGTGGCAATCGTTAAGCAAAAGAAACACACAAGGGCGTGGAGACCTGGGGAAAAAGCAGCACTGAGAAATGTACCCTCTGAAACTGACGACGATGGGCAACAGAGGCTAGCTCAGGTGGCAATCGTTAAGCAAAAGGAAAACACAAGGGCGTGGAGACCTGGGGAAAAAGCAACACTGAGAAATCCACCCTCTGAAGCTGACGAAAATGGGCAACAGAGGCTACCTCAGGTGGCAATCATTAAGCAAAAAAATAAAATAAAATACAAAACTACAATGGCGAGGAGACCCGGTGAAAAAGCAACCCTGAAAAAAGGTACCCTCTGAAACGGAGGAAGCAGGGCAACAGAGCCTCGCTCAGGTGACAATCTTTAAGCCAAAAAAAAAAAAAGAAAAGAAAAGAGCAAGGGAGTGGAGACCTTGGGAAAGAGCGATACTGAAAAATCTAGCCTCTGAAACTGACAAAGATTGGCAACACACGTTAGCTCAAGTGCCAATCTTGCAAAGAAAACACACACACTCACACACACACACAGTGAGGGACTTGGAGACCTGGGGAAAAAGCAACACTGAGAAACCTACCCTCTCAAACTGACGAAGATGGGCAACAGATGCTAGCTTAGGTTCAATATTTGAGCAAAAAAAAAAAAAACACACACACACACACACAAGGGCGTGCAGAACTTGGGAAAGAGCAAGACTGAGAAATCTACCCTCTGAAACTGACAAAGATGGGAAACAGAGGCTTAGCTCAGGTGGCAATCTTTAAGCAGAAAAAAAAACAACAACAACAAAAAAAAACCCCACAATGGAGTGGAGACCCGGGGGAAATCAACACTGAAAAATACAAATACAATGGAAGGCCAATAGACAGAGCAGGCACTTTCACCTGGGGAGGAGGAGGTACGCATGGATGACCAATGAGCGCATGAAAAGATGTGAGCTGTTCCCTGGAAAAGCAAGTGAGAAAATTAGAGGGAGACATTGTGGGGACACATGGGTGAGACTGGCTTCTTCCAAATACAGGAACAGGATCAAACTGCTAGTGAGGTCGCGGAGAAGCCAAGTCAGTCACTCACGCCTCACTGGTGGTGAAGGGAAACGGTATGGCCTCTGTGAAAAATGGCGTGGCGGGTTCCAAAACTCACACGCCGCGGAAACAACCACCGAAAGCGGCAACCTACATAAGCCCTTGGTGTATCTTGCCTCCTAAGAGCGTCTGTATGTAGCTGGAGCCTTGGGTCGTTAAGGCTTCCACAGTGATCTGTGGTGGTGGTGGTGGGGGGCCTTGGGCCTTGGGGGTCTCCGCTGGACCTCCAGGAAGTCAGCTTTTGTGGAGTCCCGTGAGTCCTTCCAGGGAGGGAGGCATCCAACCCGAGGGTGGTCTGGAGGGCCCCACTCCCGCCACTCCCGGGGGCTGGGGCGGGGGGCGGGGTGGGGGCTGCGGCCACGTTCCTGTTCATTCACACAGAATCCGGGGCATGAATGTTCTTAGCAGCTCTGTTCCACACAGACCCACACTGGAAACCACACAGACGTCCTGCAAGTCCCATCCCTTGCTCATGTCGCCGGGGCTCCGGAGGAGGGCCACTCTGTAAAAGCGGCCGCCAGATGGCGCCCAACAACCGGCGCGGAGGGGTCAGCGGGAGGGAACCGGCCAGCGAGAGTGCACAGCCTGAGCCCACCGCCGGGTCAGGTCTCTCTCTGTCTACCTCTGTCTCTGTCTCTCTGTCTCTCTGTCTCTGACTCTGTCTCTCTCTCTCTTTCTCTCTGGGCCCGCTTGGGGCGGCCGGGAGGTCACCACGCGAGGCCCCAGGGTGTCCACCTCGGAGCTCCCAGGCAGCACAGGGCAACCCTGGGCGCAGAAGGAGGTCTTGGAAAATCGGCGGGGAGGGGGGTGGGGTGGGTGGGCTTGCCAGGAAGGGGACAGACTCCCCACGTGACTCCTGGGCCGGGCCGGGGCTGCCGGCTGGCTGACGCGGACAGAGGGTGGAAAAGTCCCCGGAGATGCCACGGGGCAGGCCGGGGCTGCCGGCCCCCGATTCCCGGAGCGGCCCGAGCACTTCCCGGGTCCCGGGAGGACTTAGAAAATCAGGGCGGGGTGGGGGGTGGGGGTCGCTGTCAAACCGAAACCATGCACGTCATCAGAGAAGGACCGTGACGACGGAGGAATTGTCCGCAGTCTGTCAGGAATTGTGTGCAGCCTGTCACTTCCGGCCCAGAGGGTCTTTCTAAGGCAGACGGACAGACGGAGCCCACAAGTCGTAGAGGAAAGGACCGAGCCGCTTGGCCGCTGAAAAGTTTACAAGACAAAACGGGTCTCCCTCCGCACGGGGCCACAGCAAAGCCCAAAGACGACACACGGGGGGAGCATGGGTGCAGATTCACGTGTGGTGATAAGAATATGGATTTCAGCAGGGCTTCCCGTCCTCATCAACAAGCAGAAGCACCCAAATGGTGCGGGTTGGGGGCAGAGACCTCACAGCCATTCCCTCCACAAATCGAGTTCCCCGGGACATCCTCACAGCGCCGTGCTGTGAGTGTGTGTGGGTGTTTAAAATGGGGTAAATGTGGACGTGGAACTGCTCCGTGAAACCAAAATAACAACAGTCGTAGATCTTCTTTGGTCATTTAGAAAATTCTTCCCCCTCCCCCCCCCAGCGGTGCACGTATTTCCCTTCCAAATAAGAAGAACGGGAAAGGAGATGTTAAAGGCAAGCAGAGAGAGGAAAACTGTTGCAAAACAAAAGCTGAGCTCCCGTCCGAGGGAGGCCTCCTCCGTTAGAGGCCTAGGAAATCATTCTGACAAAATGGAGGATCTCTGTCTTTGGTGTCGATTCCCTCAGAGGTCAAGAGAAACCTTTTCCAATGTCTTTATCAGGAGGAGACTAGAAGTTAGAGAAAAGTATCCTTTCGAGAGCGAGAAAAACCAATTCTGATTTTGCATCAGCTTCCCTCCGATCTTGAAACTCATTGACTTGATTCCATTCTGTCGATGGAAATAATCCGGAACCAATCTATCCGTGAAAATCGGGGTGAGTTTATTCTGACCTAAGATGTAAGGACTGTGGCCCGGGGCCTTTCTTCCTGAAGGAAGAAAGGGCGCCCGGGAAGTGGGGTGTACAGAGTGCTTCTAGACCCCCAGAGAGGACGTTTCACATAGGATCGAAAGGTCCCTTGGACGATAGTCGCGACACTGCTCTGTCAGCACAGCGATCGACAGACACTGCTGGGTGGCAGGTCTGTTGTCTGGGCCTGGGTGGTCACAGGTGAGCCGGATGGTCAAAGGTGAGCGCAACCATCCGTTCCTAGCCTAAGGAAAGATGCCTCTCCTTAAGGAAAGGCCCGAGCACGGGGAAGCTGCTCCTTTCCCTTAAGGGCATTGGTTCTTGCCGTAGGAAATGTTTAAAGCAGATCTACGATGCGATGCGTGCTCGACGGCCACGTCAGGCCCTTTTGGAAAAACACTGTCAGGCCGAATTAGGCCGACACCCAATGGCTTCCTCATAGACTCCAATAGATCCTATCGCTCGCCATTTCTATCTGTCCACTCGTTCCAATTTTAGGCCACTTGACCACGAACAGACCTTTTTCTCAGATTTTTTTCCCCGTGATCACCTTTTCACAGACAAAACGATCTTTACTTTTTAGGCCCTCTTGCCTGAAGGCAGCCATCTCACTTTCCTTGAACACAAAGATGTTTCCCATATTCACTTTTAGTGGCTTTTTGTTTTGTTTTGTGTTGTTTTGTTTTGAGGACGATGAGCCCTGAGCTAACTGCTGCCAATCCTCCTCTTTTTGCCGAGGAAGGCTGGCCCTGAGCTAACCTCCGTGCCCATCTTCCTCTACTTCATATGTGGGACGCCTACCACCACGTGGCTCGCCCAGCGGTGCCACGTCCACCCCCGGGATCCGAACCGGCGAACCCCGGGCCGGCGAAGTGGAACAGGCACACTTAACCAGCGTGCCACTGGGCCGGCCTAGTGGCTTTCATCGCATTCGTTAAGTAGAATTTTTAACCCTCACGAACCTTAATTTTGGTGAAAACTAAGAAGTCAGCAATTAGGAACTGTCCTTCCCATGAGCAGTCTGTCGCTTGGCCAATTTCTAAACACTTGGCCACTTTTAGAAACATGGGATTTCATAGGTTTATCTCTTCCTTCGCTTTATTTGATTTCATCTCACTTTAGTTTTTGGGTGAGGAAGATCGGCCCTCACAGAGCTGACGCCTGTTGCCAATCTTCCTCTTCTTTCTGCTTGAGGGAGAGCGGGCCCGAGGTAACACCTGCGCCCCACTTCCTTGATCTTGCGGACGGGATGCCACCACAGCCCGGTGTGAGGAGCGGTGGAGGTCCACGCCCGGGATCTGAACCCGAGGACCCCAGGCTGCCGAAGCTGAGTGCAGGAGCTTAACCACTATGCCGCCGTGCCGCCGTCCCCTGTCAAAGCTTTTAATAAAGCACGAGACGTGTTCCTCGATAGACCCAAACGTCTTTTCGTTTCCGTATCCTCACAAACCCAAAGTAGATAAACTTCTATTTAGCCACTCACGTCTCAGGTTCTATCTTACTCGGAAATGATCTACATCGTCAAGGAAATTGTTTTTGTCTTAAGTTTGGCACCCGAGCTAACGACTGTTGCCAATCTTCCGTTTTTGTTTTTTCCCCCCCCCCGATTTTTCTCCCCAAATCCCCCCCATGACATAGTTGTCTATCTTAGTTGAGGGCCGTTCTAGTGGTGGCATGTGGGACGCCGCCTCCACACGGCCCGACGAGCGGTGCCGTGTCCGTGCCCGGGATCTGAACGGGCAAAACCCTGGGCCGCCGAAGGGGAGCGTGGGAACTTAACCACTCGGCCACGGGGCTGCCCCCGTCCGTGGACTTTTTTATCACCTGATTTCACCTCGCAAAACTTCAAAGCTTCAAGTTATCAGAGAGGTTTGGGAAGTTGTTTCTATTTATTTAATTAATTTATTTTTCGAGGAAGACGAGCCCCGAGCTGACACCTGCTGCCAATTCTCCTCTTTTTGCCCCGGGAGAGTGGTCCCGAGCTAACATCCGTGCCCATCCTCCTCCCGTTGATAGGCGGGACGCCGACCACAGCATGGCTCACCAAGCGGCGCCACGTCCGCACCCTGGATCCGAACCGGCGAACCCCTGGCCGACAAAACGGAACGTGCGAACTTAACTGCTGTACCGCCGGGCTGGCCCTTCGGGAAGTTCTTTTCAGGACACGGGCCATAAACTAGAATCACCGCTACAGGTTTATCGGAGCGACATCAGCGTTCGTGGTGGATTGAGTCGTCCCCTCTGTCTCTCCCCTCCAGGGGACAACCAAAGGGACGTCTATCGACCCACCCACCAAGGATTCCCCCCCCCCGCATGGCACAGCAGGATGCCTGAGAGATCCACGCAGCCCTACAGCGGCAAGTCACATTCGCACGGTCAAAATTCAATGGCAGAGGGGGCTGGCCCCGTGGCCGAGTGGTTAAGTTCGCGCGCTCCGCTGCAGGCGGCCCAGTGTTTCGTGGGTTCGAATCCTGGGCGCGGACATGGCACTGTTCATCAGACCACGCTGAGGCAGCGTCCCACATGCCACAACTAGAAGAACCCACAACGAAGAATACACAACTATGTACCGGGGGGCTTTGGGGAGAAAAAGGAAAAAATAAAATCTTTAAAAAAAAAATTCAATGGCAGAGACAAAACGTTAAGGTCAGCGAGAGGGAAGAGAATAACCGGCCCAGGAGCAACGGTGTGAAGAACATGGAGAAGACGGGTCCTAGACGCCGGGGTCCCCGGAGCAGCGATTTCATCAGAGGCCCGCGAACGTCCACGATCTCCACACCACGTTTATGGCCGACTGCGTGTGTGGGTCCTTTGGAATCGACCAGGCTACCGTCTGGGCCACTTTGGGACATCGTGTCTAGCTGCCCCGAGCGGTGGAGCTGTCGTTCGAGTGTAAGATGGGGCCCGTCCGGGGAGAGCATGGGGACGGGGAAAGGGAGGCCGCGGGAAGTCACAGAGTCTGAGGTGTTCGGGGGAGACCGACTCTTCTAAAGTGGAGGCGGTAGAAGGAGAGCAGCAGGATTTTTGGATTTTTGTTCTCTCTGTTAGGTATCTGGGTCCGGAGGAGAGTGGGGCGGGGGGGGGGGATGGTTGTGATGGTGGTGGTGGTGGTGGGTGTGAGGCTGAGGCAGGGCTGGTGTTTCCTTTCCGGGTCAGGTGAAAGAGCTCCTCCAGTGGAGGTTTTTGGACAAGGGGTCTGGTCTGGCAGGATGGGAGGTTGCGGGTCGAGCCACAGGGGAATCTGTCGTAGCTCAGACTCGGGCCTTTGAAGAAATAGACAGAGAGAGGAGTTTTGCTCTGTCTGTCACCGCAGCCGGCACCTCAGGAGCAACAACAGAAGGCTTCCCGAATGAGTGAAGGGGCAGGAGCCAGCGTGCCCCGTGCCTCTCTCAGCCCTGCGCCGGCAGGGAAGGAAGCAGGCAGGCAGGCAGGCAGGCAGGCAGGCAGGCAGGCAGGCCTCAGGGCTACTCCCGTCCTACTGCCCGGTGGTCCCTGTCCCGGCCCCGCCCCCACTCTCCCCCTGACCCTCACCGCTCCCCAGCCCTCTTCTCAGCCAGAGAGGCGATGGGGGGGGGCGGGGCGGTCCCAGAACAAGTTTCCTCTCATCCACCATCATCTTGCCACCCTGACGACTTGGCCCGAGATCCTGCCTAGGCTGTAGCCGTGTGTGGTTTTCCTGTGGACAAGGGGGCCGGTTCACCATTTCGGAGGAAACCCCTAGCCTTCCACTGCCGAGTCGAGTCGGTGGGACTCGCCAGCCTGGGAGGGGGGGGGGGGGAGGGGAGGTCAGGCCCATTCATTCCGACGGGCCTGGTGTCAGGGCTTCATTCAAGTGCAGGAAGCTCTCTCCCATGGCCTCGGGCTCTTTTCCATTGAACGGCTTTCTTCAATTCCCCCACCCTTAGGCCGCAGTCCGCCAAGGGCCGGGAGGCAGGGAGGGAAGATGTTGGGGCAGGGTGGCTGTCTGAGAAACTCGCCTCGTCTGGGGCAGAAAGAGTGCCCCCCTCCTTTCTCTAACCCTACTAGACTGCTTGAGGATCACGGACGGTTTGGCTCATCGATGAGCCCTGCGTTATGGGCCCGGCAAGCAAACTCCTAACTGGCAACCCGCTGCTCTAGGCGTGTGTGGGTTTTTTGATCATTCACCTTCAAGTTCGCACGACATTGGTCCGTGTCCCCCGCCCCAGCTTCCCATGGGAAATCCTCCGTCTCTTTCCACAGACTCACTGGCGACTTCACACAGCGCCTGCCTCCTCCTCCTCCTCCTCCTCCTCCCCCCCCCTCCTCCTCCGAAGGAAGGGGCTGACCCCATGGCCGAGCGGTTGAGTTTGCACGCTCCGCTTCAGCGGCCCGGGGCTTCAAAGGTTCGGATCCTGGGCTCGGACACGGTACCGCTCATCAAGCCACGCTGAGGTGGCGTCCCACACGGCAGAACCAGAGGGACCCTCAAAGAGAATATACAACTAGGTACTGGGGTGCTCTGGGGAGAAGAAGAAGAAGGAGGAGGAATAAAAAGAAAAGATAAGATTGGCAATGAGCTCGGGTGCCGGTCTTTAAAAAAAAAAAAAAAAAGAGGAAGAAAGATGGACAAACAGGAACGAATCCCACTGACGGCACCTCCAAATGGTGGGGGGTAGGGGGGTGGGGGGGGTGGGGAGTGGCATCATCGGGCCAATGGTGACTCTAAGTCGTGATCCCGCGGTTGTGTTATTTGATATTTTATCGAATCGATTTATTATTTTATTTTTGAGGAAGATGAGCCCTGAGCGAACATCTGCCGCCAATCCTCCTCTGTCGGCCGAGGAAGACTGGCCCTGAGCTGACATCCGTGCCCATCCCCCTCTACTTTCCAGGTGGGACGCCTGCCACAGCGTGTCTCGCCAAGCGGTGCCGGGTCCTGCGCCCGGGATCCGGACCGGCGAACCCGGGGCCGGCGGAGCGGAACGTGCGAACTTCACCGCCGCGCCACCGGGCCGGCCCCCGGAGTTGTTTTAAAAATCCAGTAAGGGGCTGGCCCCGTGGCCGAGTGGTTAAGTTCGCGCGCTCCGCTGCAGGCGGCCCAGTGTTTCGTCGGTTCGGATCCCGGGCGCGGACACGGCACTGCTCATCAAACCACGCTGAGGCGGCGTCCCACATACCACCGCTAGAAGGACCCACAACGAAGAACACACAACTATGTACCGGGGGGGCTTTGGGGAGAAAAAGGAAAGACAAAAAATAAAATCTTCAAAACTCCAATAAAACTTTGAGTGAAGACGACGAGGAGGATGCGAAACGTATCTCACGCCTCCGAGCCGAGCCGTCCGTTTAGGAAGGGGGACGAGGACCCTTTGTAAGCGATGTCCCTTTTTAAGCACCATTCTAAACCACAGAACAGAACTCCCTCTCCTCGACCCGGAGCGACCCGGAGCGAGGAGGTTCCTGGGTGTGTCAGAGAGGGCCACGTCCTCTGCAGCACGAACGAACCGCCAGGGTTCGGCCACGGGAAAGAATTTCTTCCTCTCCAGGCGGACTAAAAGTCGCCGACGGCAGCGGGCGTAGGTGCTATCCTTCCCGTCCAGGAAAGGCAGGGAGAACTTCAGCCGTGAAGAGAAGGAGGTCTTCCTCACTCCCCGTTTCGGGAGGGCCCCTTTGGCAGGGGAGTTTTGTCTCCTGATTTCAAGTCAGGAAGAAAAGGGAGAGAGAGAGAGAGTGTCCTTCTCGTGCCAGGTCGGTCTGAGGGGGACCTCCTCTGGTTTCCTCCCTTCCCAGGGAAGGCCGTTCGCTCCTTCTTCTAGAAAAAGCTCCCAAAGCACCACCGCCCAGGATGGTTGACCTACGCCCATCGTCCCTCCTTTCCCAATCATTTCTACCGCGACAGAGGGACAGAGGCCCCGGCCCCATCCCCATCCCCACCCCCACCCCCATCGCCTGCCTCCTTGATGGCCAAAGGAGCTGCCTCTGAGAATGGAACGGGGCTTGGAAACCTTCTAGAGGGGTGACTCTCACCTGCCTGCCTGCTGGGAAAAGCACCCACGCTGTCCATCGGACTGCCCTTTTGGGCAAACGTAGGCGTGCCACATAGCGATCGACAGCTATGGCGGGGGGGCGGGGGCGGGGTGGCGTGGTGGTGCCCAGGATCCACGACACGTGACGGCTGCGGAGCACGACAGCCCTAAGACCTTGAGGGAGACGGGGTGGCGCGTGAATCCTTTCGGAACGAGAACGACAGGAAACGCTGACGGGGACGTGTTCTCGTCTCGAGAACACACCAACGCCTCGCACGGTGTCTGACCCGGGGTGCCTCTGACTTTTGTCATCAGAGACGATCCTGTCGACCGCCCCTCACGCTTTGGGGAAAAGGGGAGAGGGACTCGGTAGCACGGGAGAAGCCATCCATCCGCCCTTCCTTTCCGTCTTCACGGCTCCTTCTCGTGGAAAACGAGGAAGCCGTCCGGAGGAACGGAACACTGACCCGGGCCAAAGCGTGGCCCAGCCTGAGCCTCCAAAACCTTCTGCTAAGTGAGAGGTGCCAGACATCCAAGGCGACCTACGTTGCGATTCCACACAGAGGAGAGAGCTAGAACGGTCCAACCCTAGAGGGCGACAGCAGATGGCGGCGGCGGCGGCGGCGGCGGCGGCGGCGGCGGCGGCGGTGGTGGTGGTGGTGGTCGTGGTGAGGCAGATCCGGGAGTGGGGCCGTTTTTTCTTTCGGAGGGAGGGGATGGAAACGGAAACCTTCTGGAAATAGATAGCCGTGACGGATGCGCCACCTTGGGGAGAGAGACCCCCGAAGGCCACTGGCTTGTGCCCCGTGGAAAGGATGGATTCGGTGGGATGGGAATTCTACCTCCGTGTAGAGCGTGTGGTAAACCACGAGGTGGGTGGGTGGGTGGATGGCCTCCCTGCCTCGCCTCCACCTAGACGTCCACACACAGAGACCGACGAGGGAGGGAGGGAGGGAGGGAGGGAGGGAGAGAGACAAGATGGACAGAGGCCGAGGCCGAGGCCGAGGCCGAGGCAGTGAGCGAGTAAGTGATCGACCCTGGCCATAGGGATTCCTCAGAGGGCGTCTCTTGGCTCCCCAAACGAAGAATGTGTGTGGAGATCGAGAAAGATCACCGACCTAGGAGAACCAGCAAGACTTCCTCACCCTCCAGAGAGCCGCTGGGCCCCTGCCGTCCCTGCCACCGCCACCCCTACCCCTCGCCTTTGGCAGCGACGCCAACGAAAGGCAGGCAGACGAGTGGGAGAGTCGTGTGGTGGTGTCCCCCAAGGAAGGTGGGTCCATGCCGACGAGCGGTCGTCGGCGTGTGGAAAAGCCAGAGGCGGGCTGACTAGAAGGAGGGCGTCCTGGGGGAAGGGGCCAGGGTGTGAGGGAGAGAGGCCTGTTTCTCTTCCCCTGTTGGTCCCAAGTCAGGGGCCCAAAGGAGGAAAGCTGTCCGTTCCTTTCCGACTCGGACG
>NW_027222296.1:42500-50443 GCF_041296265.1 Equus caballus
ACCGCCCACGCCACAAGGCACGGGGCGGGGGAGCGAGGTCGGGCCGGATTCCGCACCCCTGCCACCTCCCACACGCCACTCGCAGCGGGGGAGAACGGGCGAGGGGGCCCGCGGGCAGAGCGAGAAGAGCGGTCCCGTTCGCCATGAACGTCCGTCCCTCGTCTGGCACGGCTTAGGCCCGGCCCGGGAGAGCACAGCATCACCACATCGATCAGCAGCATAACGCGAGGGATCCCCGAGCAAGGGAAGGCCGGCGAGGACAGCGAGCGGAGGAGCCTGCTTCAGCCTCACCGGCCCCCCTCCTCCTCTAGCAAGCGCGGGCGACGACCCCAGGACGAGAACGCCTGACACGCACTGGCACGGAGCCGGCGGGACGGGGTAAGTCGCGACCGCACCCGGGTGCCGGCAGCAGGGAGTGCACGTGGTAGAGGACCCCGCGCCCCTAACCCCGCCGCCCTCGGGTACCAGAGACCGGAGGTGGCACCACGGTCGCGGGGACGCCTGGAACGCACAAGAGCCGGCGCGCAGGCCCCAGCGGGCGGCTCAAGCGGCGGGGGTGGAAACGGGCGTCCGGTTCTCGGCCAGAGCCCGGAGACCTCCCCGCACACGCATCCAGGCACCCGGAAGCTCTCGGGCGACTGTCACCCGAGCAGAGCGTGTCAGCACTTATCTGGCGGCACAAAACCACCCATTCAGGGGCAAGAATCGCCGCGCCCGGAGACGGGGCCCACCCACGGATCACGAGGGGAACCCCTGGATCACGGCCACGGCCACCAGACCCCAAGCACGACCCCATCGCCACCAGGCCCGGAGCTCCCGGGGCCATCTGGTCGACCCCAGAAGCGTGGCGGCAGGGGGAGCCGGGGACAGCCTCCCCGGGCCGCCCGCGCGGGCCGGGACCGGTCGGTCCCTCCCTCTGAGTCGCCGGGTCAGGACTTAGAAAAGAATTCCACGGAGGAGCCTCCGGCGACCGGGCCCGGGGCGGGACCGTGGCTCCCGTCCCTCAGCCGGGGCTCCACCTACGCCTCGAGCCGGCCCCCTCCCACCTCCGGACAAAGACGCGACCCGCGAAACTCGGAGAGAGAAGTCCGGTCCGACGGCCCGGACCCACCCCGGGCACGCGTCCCGGCCGGGGACGCCCTCCCCGGCCCGCCCTCGAGGGCTCCCGGGGCCGGTCCACGCTCTTCTCCAGGGCGGGACTTGGACAAAAAACTGCCACGGAGGAGGAGGCATCCGAGGACCGGGCCCGGTCCCCACCGCCAGAGCCGGTCGACTCGGAAGACCAGTGGGGAAAAGGCCAGCCCGGCGGCCGAGCCCGTCGCGCCCTCCACGGGCCTCCCCCGCAAGGCCCCGGCCGGTCCCCCACCTCCGGAGCGGGGCGCGGAAAGGGGATCGGCGACGCGGAAGGCCCGACCACCGGGCCGCCCTCAGGACGACGGCCGGGCACGGGACGAGTTCCCTCGCCCGTTCCCCCGCGGTGGCCCCCCACCCCCTCCCGGGGACGGAGGGGCACCGGCGGCTGCTGGTCGACCCGTCCGGGAGGCCCCACACCCCGGCCGGCACCGGGCGGCGCGGCGACAGCCACCTCCCTCAGTAGCCTGCACCTCCAATCTCCGGCGAGCGGGCGTCGCGCTCACGCACCGGCGCCACCGGGCCAGATCCCGCCAGCGACGCCGGCCTCCCGGGACTCTGCCTCGGTCACCGCGGCCGAGTCCCGTCCCTTGGCCCGCGTCGCCGGAGCTCCGGAGGAAAGAGACGATATAAAAGCGGCCGCCAGGTGGCACCCGGCGACCGGCGACCGCCTCAGCGGGACGGAGCCGGAGCGCGGGCCCGCCGGGGAGCACAGCCGGGCCGCCGGGCCGCCAGATCCCGTCCCGGCGCCCCCTCGGACCCAGCCTCCCGGCCCAGCTCGGCCCCGGGGCGTCCGCCCGCGGGCTCCCGGCCGCCAAGGCGCAGCCCCAGCCGCAGGAGGGGGACCCGGAAAAGGTTTCTCGGGCGCTCACCGGGAAGGGGACGGGGAGAGTTCCCCCAGAGAGGCCAGGGGTCGGCCCGGGCCGGGCTGAGCCGGTGCGGCCGGGAGGCCGCCGCTTCCCGGAGCGGCCGGAGCGCCCCCGGGGCTCCCGGGAGGACTTAGAAAATCAGGGCGGGCGGGGACGGTCAAACCGAAACCAGGCACGTCATCCGAGAAGGACCGTGATGACGGGAGGAGGAAAGCTTTCAAGCGCAGAGGGTCTGTCGAAGGCAGGCGGAGAGTCTACCCGCTGAAACGGACGAAGATGGGAAAAAGAGGCTAGCTGAGGTGCCGACATTTAAGGAAATTAAAAAAAAAAAAAAAGCACGAGGGCGTGGAGAACTGGGGGAAAATCAACACTGAGAAATCTACCCTCTGAAACTGACGAAGATGGGCAACAGGGGCTAGCTCGGGTGGCAATCTTTAAGCAGAACACACACACACACACACACACACACACACACACAAGCGCGTAGAGACCTGGGGAAAAAGCAACGCTGAGAAATCTACCCTCTGAAACTGACGAACATGGGCAACACAGGCTAGCTCAGGTGGCAATCGTTAAGCAAAAAAATAAATAAATAAAATAAAAAACTACAATGGCGAGGAGACCCGGTGAAAAAGCAACCCTGAAAAAAGGTACCCTCTGAAACGGAGGAAGCAGGGCAACAGAGCCTAGCTCAGGTGACAATATTTAAGCCAAAAAGAAAGAAACAAAGAAACAAAGAAACAAAGAAAAGAGCAAGGGAGTGGAGACCTTGGGAAAGAGCGATACTGAAAAATCTAGCCTCTGAAACTGACAAAGATGGGCAACACACGTTAGCTCAAGTGCCAATCTTGCAAAGAAAACACACACACTCACACACACACACACACTGAGGGACGTGGAGACCTGGGGAAAAAGCAACACTGAGAAATCCACCCTCTGAAGCTGACGAAAATGGGCCACAGAGGCTAGCTCAGGCGGCAATCGTTAAGCAAAAGAAACACACAAGGGCGTGGAGACCTGGGGAAAAAGCAACACTGAGAAATCCACCCTCAGAAACTGAGAAAGAAGCGCAACAGAGGCTAGCTCAGGTGGCAATCGTTAAGCAAAAGAAACACACAAGGGCGTGGAGACCCGGGTAAAAAGCAGCACGGAGAAATCCACCCTCTGAAACTGAGGAACATGGGCAACAGACGCTAGCTCAGGTTGGAACCTTTAAGCAGAAAAGAAAGACACCAGGGCGTGGAGAGCTGGCGAAAAAAGCAACACTGAGAAAACTACCCTCTGAAACTGAGAAAGAAGCGCAACAGAGGCTAGCTCAGGTGGCAATCTTTAAGCAAAAGAAACACACAAGGGCGTGGAGACCTGGGGAAAAAGCAACACTGAGAAATCTACCCTCTGAAACTGATGAACATGGGCAACAGAGGCTAGCTCAGGTGGCAATCGTTAAGCAAAAGGAAAACACAAGGGCGTGGAGACCTGGGGAAAAAGCAACACTGAGAAATCCACCCTCTGAAGCTGACGAAAATGGGCAACAGAGGCTACCTCAGGTGGCAATCATTAAGCAAAATAATAAAATAAAATAAAAAACTACAATGGCGAGGAGACCCGGTGAAAAAGCAACCCTGAAAAAAGGTACCCGCTGAAACGGAGGAAGCAGGGCAACAGAGCCTAGCTCAGGTGACAATATTTAAGCCAAAAAGAAAGAAAGAAAGAAAGAAAGAAAGAAAGAAAGAAAGAAAGAAAAGAGCAAGGGAGTGGAGACCTTGGGAAAGAGCAATACTGAAAAATCTAGCCTCTGACTGACAAAGACTGGCAACACACGTTAGCTCAAGTGCCAATCTTGCAAAGAAAACACACACACTCACACACACACACACTGAGGGACGTGGAGATCTGGGGAAAAAGCAACACTGAGAAATCCACCCTCTGAAGCTGACGAAAATGGGCCACAGAGGCTAGCTCAGGTGGCAATCGTTAAGCAAAAGAAACACACAAGGGCGTGGAGACCCGGGTAAAAAGCAGCACGGAGAAATCCACCCTCTGAAACTGAGGAACATGGGCAACAGACCCTAGCTCAGGTTGCAACCTTTAAGCAGAAAAGAAAGACACAAGGGCGTGGAGACCCGGGTAAAAAGCAGCACGGAGAAATCCACCCTCTGAAACTGACGAACATGGGCAACAGAGGCTAGCTCAGGTGGCAATCGTTAAGCAAAAGAAACACACAGGGGCGTGGAGACCTGGGCAAAAAGCAGCACTGAGAAATCTACCCTCTGAAACTGACGAAGATGGGCCACAGAGGCTAGCTCAGGTGGCAATCGTTAAGCAAAAGAAACACACAAGGGCGTGGAGACCTGGGGAAAAAGCAACACTGAGAAATCCACCCTCTCAAACTGACGAACATGGGCAACACGGGCTAGCTCAGGTGGCAATTTTTAAGGAAAAATAAAAGGAAGTGCGTGGAGACCTGGGGAAAAAGCAACACGGAGAAATCCACCCTCAGAAACTGAGAAAGAAGCGCAACAAAGGCTAGCTCAGGTGGCAATCGTTAAGCAAAAGAAACACACAAGGGCGTGGAGACCTGGGGAAAAAGCAGCACTGAGAAATGTACCCTCTGAAACTGACGACGATGGGCAACAGAGGCTAGCTCAGGTGGCAATCTTTAAGCAAAAGGGAAACACAAGGGCGTGGAGACCTGGGGAAAAAGCAACACTGAGAATTCTACCCTCTGAAACTGCCGAAGATGGGCAACAGATGCTAGCTTTGGTTCAATATTTGAGCAAAAAAAAAAAAAAAAAACACACACACACACACACACACAAGGGCGTGCAGAACTTGGGAAAGAGCAAGACTGAGAAATCTACCCTCTGAAACTGACAAAGATGGGCAACAGAGACTAGCTCAGGTGGCAATCGTTAAGCAAAAGAAACACACAAGGGCGTGGAGACCTGGGGAAAAAGCAGCACGGAGAAATCCACACTCTGAAACTGACGAAGATGGGCCACAGAGGCTACCTCAGGTGGCAATCATTAAGCAAAAATATAAAATAAAATAAAAAAACTACAATGGCGAGGAGACCCGGTGAAAAAGCAACCCTGAAAAAAGGTACCCGCTGAAACGGAGGAAGCAGGGCAACAGAGCCTAGCTCAGGTGACAATATTTAAGCCAAAAAGAAAGAAAGAAAGAAAGAAAGGTAGGAAGAAAGAAAAGAGCAAGGGAGTGGAGACCTTGGGAAAGAGCGATACTGAAAAATCTAGCCTCTGACTGACAAAGACTGGCAACACACGTTAGCTCAAGTGCCAATCTTGCAAAGAAAACACACACACTCACACACACACACACTGAGGGACTTGAGACCTGGGGAAAAAGCAACACTGAGAAATCCACCCTCTGAAGCTGACGAAAATGGGCCACAGAGGCTAGCTCAGGTGGCAATCGTTAAGCAAAAGAAACACACAAGGGCGTGGAGACCTGGGGAAAAAGCAACACGGAGAAATCCACCCTCTGAAACTGACGAAGAAGGGCAACAGATGCTAGCTTAGGTTCAATATTTGAGCAAAAAAAAAAAAAAAAAAAAACCCACACACAAGGGCGTGCAGAACTTGGGAAAGAGCAAGACTGAGAAATCTACCCTCTGAAACTGACAAAGATGGGCCACAGAGGCTAGCTCAGGTGGCAATCGTTAAGCAAAAGAAACACACAAGGGCGTGGAGACCTGGGGAAAAAGCAGCACTGAGAAATGTACCCTCTGAAACTGACGACGATGGGCAACAGAGGCTAGCTCAGGTGGCAATCGTTAAGCAAAAGGAAAACACAAGGGCGTGGAGACCTGGGGAAAAAGCAACACTGAGAAATCCACCCTCTGAAGCTGACGAAAATGGGCAACAGAGGCTACCTCAGGTGGCAATCATTAAGCAAAAAAATAAAATAAAATACAAAACTACAATGGCGAGGAGACCCGGTGAAAAAGCAACCCTGAAAAAAGGTACCCTCTGAAACGGAGGAAGCAGGGCAACAGAGCCTCGCTCAGGTGACAATATTTAAGCCAAAAAGAGAAAGAAAGAAAGAAAGAAAGAAAGAAAGAAAGAAAGAAAGAAAGAAAGAAAAGAGCAAGGGAGTGGAGACCTTGGAAAGAGCAATACTGAAAAATCTAGCCTCTGACTGACAAAGACTGGCAACACACGTTAGCTCAAGTGCCAATCTTGCAAAGAAAACACACACACTCACACACACACACACTGAGGGACGTGGAGATCTGGGGAAAAAGCAACACTGAGAAATCCACCCTCTGAAGCTGACGAAAATGGGCCACAGAGGCTAGCTCAGGTGGCAATCGTTAAGCAAAAGAAACACACAAGGGCGTGGAGACCCGGGTAAAAAGCAGCACGGAGAAATCCACCCTCTGAAACTGAGGAACATGGGCAACAGACCCTAGCTCAGGTTGCAACCTTTAAGCAGAAAAGAAAGACACAAGGGCGTGGAGACCCGGGTAAAAAGCAGCACGGAGAAATCCACCCTCTGAAACTGACGAACATGGGCAACAGAGGCTAGCTCAGGTGGCAATCGTTAAGCAAAAGAAACACACAGGGGCGTGGAGACCTGGGCAAAAAGCAGCACTGAGAAATCTACCCTCTGAAACTGACGAAGATGGGCCACAGAGGCTAGCTCAGGTGGCAATCGTTAAGCAAAAGAAACACACAAGGGCGTGGAGACCTGGGGAAAAAGCAACACTGAGAAATCCACCCTCTCAAACTGACGAACATGGGCAACACGGGCTAGCTCAGGTGGCAATTTTTAAGGAAAAATAAAAGGAAGTGCGTGGAGACCTGGGGAAAAAGCAACACGGAGAAATCCACCCTCAGAAACTGAGAAAGAAGCGCAACAAAGGCTAGCTCAGGTGGCAATCGTTAAGCAAAGAAACACACAAGGGCGTGGAGACCTGGGGAAAAAGCAGCACTGAGAAATGTACCCTCTGAAACTGACGACGATGGGCAACAGAGGCTAGCTCAGGTGGCAATCTTTAAGCAAAAGGGAAACACAAGGGCGTGGAGACCTGGGGAAAAAGCAACACTGAGAATTCTACCCTCTGAAACTGCCGAAGATGGGCAACAGATGCTAGCTTTTGGTTCAATATTTGAGCAAAAAAAAAAAAAAAAAAAACACACACACACACACACAAGGGCGTGCAGAACTTGGGAAAGAGCAAGACTGAGAAATCTACCCTCTGAAACTGACAAAGATGGCAACAGAGACTAGCTCAGGTGGCAATCGTAAGCAAAAGAACACACAAGGGCGTGGAGACCTGGGGAAAAAGCAGCACGGAGAAATCCACACTCTGAAACTGACGAAGATGGGCCACAGAGGCTACCTCAGGTGGCAATCATTAAGCAAAAATATAAAATAAAATAAAAAAACTACAATGGCGAGGAGACCCGGTGAAAAAGCAACCCTGAAAAAAGGTACCCGCTGAAACGGAGGAAGCAGGGCAACAGAGCCTAGCTCAGGTGACAATATTTAAGCCAAAAAGAAAGAAAGAAAGAAAGAAAGGTAGGAAGAAAGAAAAGAGCAAGGAGTGGAGACCTTGGGAAAGAGCGATACTGAAAAATCTAGCCTCTGACTGACAAAGACTGGCAACACACGTTAGCTCAAGTGCCAATCTTGCAAAGAAAACACACACACTCACACACACACACACTGAGGGACTTGGAGACCTGGGGAAAAAGCAACACTGAGAAATCCACCCTCTGAAGCTGACGAAAATGGGCCACAGAGGCTAGCTCAGGTGGCAATCGTTAAGCAAAAGAAACACACAAGGGCGTGGAGACCTGGGGAAAAAGCAACACGGAGAAATCCACCCTCTGAAACTGACGAAGAAGGGCAACAGATGCTAGCTTAGGTTTCAATATTTGAGCAAAAAAAAAAAAAAAAAAAACCCACACACAAGGG
>NW_027222297.1:0-27500 GCF_041296265.1 Equus caballus
GAAAAATCTAGCCTCTGACTGACAAAGACTGGCAACACACGTTAGCTCAAGTGCCAATCTTGCAAAGAAAACACACACACTCACACACACACACACTGAGGGACTTGGAGACCTGGGGAAAAAGCAACACTGAGAAATCCACCCTCTGAAGCTGACGAAAATGGGCCACAGAGGCTAGCTCAGGTGGCAATCGTTAAGCAAAAGAAACACACAAGGGCTGTGGAGACCTGGGGAAAAAGCAACACGGAGAAATCCACCCTCTGAAACTGACGAAGAAGGGCAACAGATGCTAGCTTAGGTTCAATATTTGAGCAAAAAAAAAAAAAAAAAAAAAAACCCACACACAAGGGCGTGCAGAACTTGGGAAAGAGCAAGACTGAGAAATCTACCCTCTGAAACTGACAAAGATGGGCCACAGAGGCTAGCTCAGGTGGCAATCGTTAAGCAAAAGAAACACACAAGGGCGTGGAGACCTGGGGAAAAAGCAGCACTGAGAAATGTACCCTCTGAAACTGACGACGATGGGCAACAGAGGCTAGCTCAGGTGGCAATCGTTAAGCAAAAGGAAAACACAAGGCGTGGAGACCTGGGGAAAAAGCAACACTGAGAAATCCACCCTCTGAAGCTGACGAAAATGGGCAACAGAGGCTACCTCAGGTGGCAATCATTAAGCAAAAAAATAAAATAAAATACAAAACTACAATGGCGAGGAGACCCGGTGAAAAAGCAACCCTGAAAAAGGTACCCTCTGAAACGGAGGAAGCAGGGCAACAGAGCCTCGCTCAGGTGACAATATTTAAGCCAAAAAGAGAAAGAAAGAAAGAAAGAAAGAAAGAAAGAAAGAAAGAAAGAAAGAAAGAAAAGAGCAAGGGAGTGGAGACCTTGGAAAGAGCAATACTGAAAAATCTAGCCTCTGACTGACAAAGACTGGCAACACACGTTAGCTCAAGTGCCAATCTTGCAAAGAAAACACACACACTCACACACACACACACTGAGGGACGTGGAGATCTGGGGGAAAAAGCAACACTGAGAAATCCACCCTCTGAAGCTGACGAAAATGGGCCACAGAGGCTAGCTCAGGTGGCAATCGTTAAGCAAAAGAAACACACAAGGGCGTGGAGACCCGGGTAAAAAGCAGCACGGAGAAATCCACCCTCTGAAACTGAGGAACATGGGCAACAGACCTAGCTCAGGTTGCAACCTTTAAGCAGAAAAGAAAGACACAAGGGCGTGGAGACCCGGGTAAAAAGCAGCACGGAGAAATCCACCCTCTGAAACTGACGAACATGGGCAACAGAGGCTAGCTCAGGTGGCAATCGTTAAGCAAAAGAAACACACAGGGGCGTGGAGACCTGGGCAAAAAGCAGCACTGAGAAATCTACCCTCTGAAACTGACGAAGATGGGCCACAGAGGCTAGCTCAGGTGGCAATCGTTAAGCAAAAGAAACACACAAGGGCGTGGAGACCTGGGGAAAAAGCAACACTGAGAAATCCACCCTCTCAAACTGACGAACATGGGCAACACGGGCTAGCTCAGGTGGCAATTTTTAAGGAAAAATAAAAGGAAGTGCGTGGAGACCTGGGGAAAAAGCAACACGGAGAAATCCACCCTCAGAAACTGAGAAAGAAGCGCAACAAAGGCTAGCTCAGGTGGCAATCGTTAAGCAAAAGAAACACACAAGGGCGTGGAGACCTGGGAAAAAGCAGCACTGAGAAATGTACCCTCTGAAACTGACGACGATGGGCAACAGAGGCTAGCTCAGGTGGCAATCTTTAAGCAAAAGGGAAACACAAGGGCGTGGAGACCTGGGGAAAAAGCAACACTGAGAATTCTACCCTCTGAAACTGCCGAAGATGGGCAACAGATGCTAGCTTTGGTTCAATATTTGAGCAAAAAAAAAAAAAAAAAAAACACACACACACACACACACAGGGCGTGCAGAACTTGGGAAAGAGCAAGACTGAGAAATCTACCCTCTGAAACTGACAAAGATGGGCAACAGAGACTAGCTCAGGTGGCAATCGTTAAGCAAAAGAAACACACAAGGGCGTGGAGACCTGGGGAAAAAGCAGCACGGAGAAATCCACACTCTGAAACTGACGAAGATGGGCCACAGAGGCTACCTCAGGTGGCAATCATTAAGCAAAAATATAAAATAAAATAAAAAAACTACAATGGCGAGGAGACCCGGTGAAAAAGCAACCCTGAAAAAAGGTACCCGCTGAAACGGAGGAAGCAGGGCAACAGAGCCTAGCTCAGGTGACAATATTTAAGCCAAAAAGAAAGAAAGAAAGAAAGAAAGGTAGGAAGAAAGAAAAGAGCAAGGGAGTGGAGACCTTGGGAAAGAGCGATACTGAAAAATCTAGCCTCTGACTGACAAAGACTGGCAACACACGTTAGCTCAAGTGCCAATCTTGCAAAGAAAACACACACACTCACACACACACACACTGAGGGACTTGGAGACCTGGGGAAAAAGCAACACTGAGAAATCCACCCTCTGAAGCTGACGAAAATGGGCCACAGAGGCTAGCTCAGGTGGCAATCGTTAAGCAAAAGAAACACACAAGGGCGTGGAGACCTGGGGAAAAAGCAACACGGAGAAATCCACCCTCTGAAACTGACGAAGAAGGGCAACAGATGCTAGCTTAGGTTCAATATTTGAGCAAAAAAAAAAAAAAAAAAAAACCCACACACAAGGGCGTGCAGAACTTGGGAAAGAGCAAGACTGAGAAATCTACCCTCTGAAACTGACAAAGATGGGCCACAGAGGCTAGCTCAGGTGGCAATCGTTAAGCAAAAGAAACACACAAGGGCGTGGAGACCTGGGGAAAAAGCAGCACTGAGAAATGTACCCTCTGAAACTGACGACGATGGGCAACAGAGGCTAGCTCAGGTGGCAATCGTTAAGCAAAAGGAAACACAAGGGCGTGGAGACCTGGGGAAAAAGCAACACTGAGAAATCCACCCTCTGAAGCTGACGAAAATGGGCAACAGAGGCTACCTCAGGTGGCAATCATTAAGCAAAAAAATAAAATAAAATACAAAACTACAATGGCGAGGAGACCCGGTGAAAAAGCAACCCTGAAAAAAGGTACCCTCTGAAACGGAGGAAGCAGGGCAACAGAGCCTCGCTCAGGTGACAATATTTAAGCCAAAAAGAGAAAGAAAGAAAGAAAGAAAGAAAGAAAGAAAGAAAGAAAGAAAGAAAAGAGCAAGGGAGTGGAGACCTTGGGAAAGAGCAATACTGAAAAATCTAGCCTCTGACTGACAAAGACTGGCAACACACGTTAGCTCAAGTGCCAATCTTGCAAAGAAAACACACACACTCACACACACACACACTGAGGGACGTGGAGATCTGGGGAAAAAGCAACACTGAGAAATCCACCCTCTGAAGCTGACGAAAATGGGCCACAGAGGCTAGCTCAGGTGGCAATCGTTAAGCAAAAGAAACACACAAGGGCGTGGAGACCCGGGTAAAAAGCAGCACGGAGAAATCCACCCTCTGAAACTGAGGAACATGGGCAACAGACCCTAGCTCAGGTTGCAACCTTTAAGCAGAAAAGAAAGACACAAGGGCGTGGAGACCCGGGTAAAAAGCAGCACGGAGAAATCCACCCTCTGAAACTGACGAACATGGGCAACAGAGGCTAGCTCAGGTGGCAATCGTTAAGCAAAAGAAACACACAGGGGCGTGGAGACCTGGGCAAAAAGCAGCACTGAGAAATCTACCCTCTGAAACTGACGAAGATGGGCCACAGAGGCTAGCTCAGGTGGCAATCGTTAAGCAAAAGAAACACACAAGGGCGTGGAGACCTGGGGAAAAAGCAACACTGAGAAATCCACCCTCTCAAACTGACGAACATGGGCAACACGGGCTAGCTCAGGTGGCAATTTTTAAGGAAAAATAAAAGGAAGTGCGTGGAGACCTGGGGAAAAAGCAACACGGAGAAATCCACCCTCAGAAACTGAGAAAGAAGCGCAACAAAGGCTAGCTCAGGTGGCAATCGTTAAGCAAAAGAAACACACAAGGGCGTGGAGACCTGGGGAAAAAGCAGCACTGAGAAATGTACCCTCTGAAACTGACGACGATGGGCAACAGAGGCTAGCTCAGGTGGCAATCTTTAAGCAAAAGGGAAACACAAGGGCGTGGAGACCTGGGGAAAAAGCAACACTGAGAATTCTACCCTCTGAAACTGCCGAAGATGGGCAACAGATGCTAGCTTTGGTTCAATATTTGAGCAAAAAAAAAAAAAAAAAAACACACACACACACACACACACAAGGGCGTGCAGAACTTGGGAAAGAGCAAGACTGAGAAATCTACCCTCTGAAACTGACAAAGATGGGCAACAGAGACTAGCTCAGGTGGCAATCGTTAAGCAAAAGAAACACACAAGGGCGTGGAGACCTGGGGAAAAAGCAGCACGGAGAAATCCACACTCTGAAACTGACGAAGATGGGCCACAGAGGCTACCTCAGGTGGCAATCATTAAGCAAAAATATAAAATAAAATAAAAAAACTACAATGGCGAGGAGACCCGGTGAAAAAGCAACCCTGAAAAAAGGTACCCGCTGAAACGGAGGAAGCAGGGCAACAGAGCCTAGCTCAGGTGACAATATTTAAGCCAAAAAGAAAGAAAGAAAGAAAGAAAGGTAGGAAGAAAGAAAAGAGCAAGGGAGTGGAGACCTTGGGAAAGAGCGATACTGAAAAATCTAGCCTCTGACTGACAAAGACTGGCAACACACGTTAGCTCAAGTGCCAATCTTGCAAAGAAAACACACACACTCACACACACACACACTGAGGGACTTGGAGACCTGGGGAAAAAGCAACACTGAGAAATCCACCCTCTGAAGCTGACGAAAATGGGCCACAGAGGCTAGCTCAGGTGGCAATCGTTAAGCAAAAGAAACACACAAGGGCGTGGAGACCTGGGGAAAAAGCAACACGGAGAAATCCACCCTCTGAAACTGACGAAGAAGGGCAACAGATGCTAGCTTAGGTTCAATATTTGAGCAAAAAAAAAAAAAAAAAAAAAACCCACACACAAGGGCGTGCAGAACTTGGGAAAGAGCAAGACTGAGAAATCTACCCTCTGAAACTGACAAAGATGGGCCACAGAGGCTAGCTCAGGTGGCAATCGTTAAGCAAAAGAAACACACAAGGGCGTGGAGACCTGGGGAAAAAGCAGCACTGAGAAATGTACCCTCTGAAACTGACGACGATGGGCAACAGAGGCTAGCTCAGGTGGCAATCGTTAAGCAAAAGGAAAACACAAGGGCGTGGAGACCTGGGGAAAAAGCAACACTGAGAAATCCACCCTCTGAAGCTGACGAAAATGGGCAACAGAGGCTACCTCAGGTGGCAATCATTAAGCAAAAAAATAAAATAAAATACAAAACTACAATGGCGAGGAGACCCGGTGAAAAAGCAACCCTGAAAAAAGGTACCCTCTGAAACGGAGGAAGCAGGGCAACAGAGCCTCGCTCAGGTGACAATATTTAAGCCAAAAAGAGAAAGAAAGAAAGAAAGAAAGAAAGAAAGAAAGAAAGAAAGAAAGAAAGAAAAGAGCAAGGGAGTGGAGACCTTGGGAAAGAGCAATACTGAAAAATCTAGCCTCTGACTGACAAAGACTGGCAACACACGTTAGCTCAAGTGCCAATCTTGCAAAGAAAACACACACACTCACACACACACACACTGAGGGACGTGGAGATCTGGGGAAAAAGCAACACTGAGAAATCCACCCTCTGAAGCTGACGAAAATGGGCCACAGAGGCTAGCTCAGGTGGCAATCGTTAAGCAAAAGAAACACACAAGGGCGTGGAGACCCGGGTAAAAAGCAGCACGGAGAAATCCACCCTCTGAAACTGAGGAACATGGGCAACAGACCCTAGCTCAGGTTGCAACCTTTAAGCAGAAAAGAAAGACACAAGGGCGTGGAGACCCGGGTAAAAAGCAGCACGGAGAAATCCACCCTCTGAAACTGACGAACATGGGCAACAGAGGCTAGCTCAGGTGGCAATCGTTAAGCAAAAGAAACACACAGGGGCGTGGAGACCTGGGCAAAAAGCAGCACTGAGAAATCTACCCTCTGAAACTGACGAAGATGGGCCACAGAGGCTAGCTCAGGTGGCAATCGTTAAGCAAAAGAAACACACAAGGGCGTGGAGACCTGGGGAAAAAGCAACACTGAGAAATCCACCCTCTCAAACTGACGAACATGGGCAACACGGGCTAGCTCAGGTGGCAATTTTTAAGGAAAAATAAAAGGAAGTGCGTGGAGACCTGGGGAAAAAGCAACACGGAGAAATCCACCCTCAGAAACTGAGAAAGAAGCGCAACAAAGGCTAGCTCAGGTGGCAATCGTTAAGCAAAAGAAACACACAAGGGCGTGGAGACCTGGGGAAAAAGCAGCACTGAGAAATGTACCCTCTGAAACTGACGACGATGGGCAACAGAGGCTAGCTCAGGTGGCAATCTTTAAGCAAAAGGGAAACACAAGGGCGTGGAGACCTGGGGAAAAAGCAACACTGAGAATTCTACCCTCTGAAACTGCCGAAGATGGGCAACAGATGCTAGCTTTGGTTCAATATTTGAGCAAAAAAAAAAAAAAAAAACACACACACACACACACACACAAGGGCGTGCAGAACTTGGGAAAGAGCAAGACTGAGAAATCTACCCTCTGAAACTGACAAAGATGGGCAACAGAGACTAGCTCAGGTGGCAATCGTTAAGCAAAAGAAACACACAAGGGCGTGGAGACCTGGGGAAAAAGCAGCACGGAGAAATCCACACTCTGAAACTGACGAAGATGGGCCACAGAGGCTACCTCAGGTGGCAATCATTAAGCAAAAATATAAAATAAAATAAAAAAACTACAATGGCGAGGAGACCCGGTGAAAAAGCAACCCTGAAAAAAGGTACCCGCTGAAACGGAGGAAGCAGGGCAACAGAGCCTAGCTCAGGTGACAATATTTAAGCCAAAAAGAAAGAAAGAAAGAAAGAAAGGTAGGAAGAAAGAAAAGAGCAAGGGAGTGGAGACCTTGGGAAAGAGCGATACTGAAAAATCTAGCCTCTGACTGACAAAGACTGGCAACACACGTTAGCTCAAGTGCCAATCTTGCAAAGAAAACACACACACTCACACACACACACACTGAGGGACTTGGAGACCTGGGGAAAAAGCAACACTGAGAAATCCACCCTCTGAAGCTGACGAAAATGGGCCACAGAGGCTAGCTCAGGTGGCAATCGTTAAGCAAAAGAAACACACAAGGGCGTGGAGACCTGGGGAAAAAGCAACACGGAGAAATCCACCCTCTGAAACTGACGAAGAAGGGCAACAGATGCTAGCTTAGGTTCAATATTTGAGCAAAAAAAAAAAAAAAAAAAAAAAACCCACACACAAGGGCGTGCAGAACTTGGGAAAGAGCAAGACTGAGAAATCTACCCTCTGAAACTGACAAAGATGGGCCACAGAGGCTAGCTCAGGTGGCAATCGTTAAGCAAAAGAAACACACAAGGGCGTGGAGACCTGGGGAAAAAGCAGCACTGAGAAATGTACCCTCTGAAACTGACGACGATGGGCAACAGAGGCTAGCTCAGGTGGCAATCGTTAAGCAAAAGGAAAACACAAGGGCGTGGAGACCTGGGGAAAAAGCAACACTGAGAAATCCACCCTCTGAAGCTGACGAAAATGGGCAACAGAGGCTACCTCAGGTGGCAATCATTAAGCAAAAAAATAAAATAAAATACAAAACTACAATGGCGAGGAGACCCGGTGAAAAAGCAACCCTGAAAAAAGGTACCCTCTGAAACGGAGGAAGCAGGGCAACAGAGCCTCGCTCAGGTGACAATATTTAAGCCAAAAAGAGAAAGAAAGAAAGAAAGAAAGAAAGAAAGAAAGAAAGAAAGAAAGAAAGAAAGAAAAGAGCAAGGGAGTGGAGACCTTGGGAAAGAGCAATACTGAAAAATCTAGCCTCTGACTGACAAAGACTGGCAACACACGTTAGCTCAAGTGCCAATCTTGCAAAGAAAACACACACACTCACACACACACACACTGAGGGACGTGGAGATCTGGGGAAAAAGCAACACTGAGAAATCCACCCTCTGAAGCTGACGAAAATGGGCCACAGAGGCTAGCTCAGGTGGCAATCGTTAAGCAAAAGAAACACACAAGGGCGTGGAGACCCGGGTAAAAAGCAGCACGGAGAAATCCACCCTCTGAAACTGAGGAACATGGGCAACAGACCCTAGCTCAGGTTGCAACCTTTAAGCAGAAAAGAAAGACACAAGGGCGTGGAGACCCGGGTAAAAAGCAGCACGGAGAAATCCACCCTCTGAAACTGACGAACATGGGCAACAGAGGCTAGCTCAGGTGGCAATCGTTAAGCAAAAGAAACACACAGGGGCGTGGAGACCTGGGCAAAAAGCAGCACTGAGAAATCTACCCTCTGAAACTGACGAAGATGGGCCACAGAGGCTAGCTCAGGTGGCAATCGTTAAGCAAAAGAAACACACAAGGGCGTGGAGACCTGGGGAAAAAGCAACACTGAGAAATCCACCCTCTCAAACTGACGAACATGGGCAACACGGGCTAGCTCAGGTGGCAATTTTTAAGGAAAAATAAAAGGAAGTGCGTGGAGACCTGGGGAAAAAGCAACACGGAGAAATCCACCCTCAGAAACTGAGAAAGAAGCGCAACAAAGGCTAGCTCAGGTGGCAATCGTTAAGCAAAAGAAACACACAAGGGCGTGGAGACCTGGGGAAAAAGCAGCACTGAGAAATGTACCCTCTGAAACTGACGACGATGGGCAACAGAGGCTAGCTCAGGTGGCAATCTTTAAGCAAAAGGGAAACACAAGGGCGTGGAGACCTGGGGAAAAAGCAACACTGAGAATTCTACCCTCTGAAACTGCCGAAGATGGGCAACAGATGCTAGCTTTGGTTCAATATTTGAGCAAAAAAAAAAAAAAAAAAAACACACACACACACACACACAAGGGCGTGCAGAACTTGGGAAAGAGCAAGACTGAGAAATCTACCCTCTGAAACTGACAAAGATGGGCAACAGAGACTAGCTCAGGTGGCAATCGTTAAGCAAAAGAAACACACAAGGGCGTGGAGACCTGGGGAAAAAGCAGCACGGAGAAATCCACACTCTGAAACTGACGAAGATGGGCCACAGAGGCTACCTCAGGTGGCAATCATTAAGCAAAAATATAAAATAAAATAAAAAAACTACAATGGCGAGGAGACCCGGTGAAAAAGCAACCCTGAAAAAAGGTACCCGCTGAAACGGAGGAAGCAGGGCAACAGAGCCTAGCTCAGGTGACAATATTTAAGCCAAAAAGAAAGAAAGAAAGAAAGAAAGGTAGGAAGAAAGAAAAGAGCAAGGGAGTGGAGACCTTGGGAAAGAGCGATACTGAAAAATCTAGCCTCTGACTGACAAAGACTGGCAACACACGTTAGCTCAAGTGCCAATCTTGCAAAGAAAACACACACACTCACACACACACACACTGAGGGACTTGGAGACCTGGGGAAAAAGCAACACTGAGAAATCCACCCTCTGAAGCTGACGAAAATGGGCCACAGAGGCTAGCTCAGGTGGCAATCGTTAAGCAAAAGAAACACACAAGGGCGTGGAGACCTGGGGAAAAAGCAACACGGAGAAATCCACCCTCTGAAACTGACGAAGAAGGGCAACAGATGCTAGCTTAGGTTCAATATTTGAGCAAAAAAAAAAAAAAAAAAAAACCCACACACAAGGGCGTGCAGAACTTGGGAAAGAGCAAGACTGAGAAATCTACCCTCTGAAACTGACAAAGATGGGCCACAGAGGCTAGCTCAGGTGGCAATCGTTAAGCAAAAGAAACACACAAGGGCGTGGAGACCTGGGGAAAAAGCAGCACTGAGAAATGTACCCTCTGAAACTGACGACGATGGGCAACAGAGGCTAGCTCAGGTGGCAATCGTTAAGCAAAAGGAAAACACAAGGGCGTGGAGACCTGGGGAAAAAGCAACACTGAGAAATCCACCCTCTGAAGCTGACGAAAATGGGCAACAGAGGCTACCTCAGGTGGCAATCATTAAGCAAAAAAATAAAATAAAATACAAAACTACAATGGCGAGGAGACCCGGTGAAAAAGCAACCCTGAAAAAAGGTACCCTCTGAAACGGAGGAAGCAGGGCAACAGAGCCTCGCTCAGGTGACAATATTTAAGCCAAAAAGAGAAAGAAAGAAAGAAAGAAAGAAAGAAAGAAAGAAAGAAAGAAAGAAAGAAAGAGCAAGGGAGTGGAGACCTTGGGAAAGAGCAATACTGAAAAATCTAGCCTCTGACTGACAAAGACTGGCAACACACGTTAGCTCAAGTGCCAATCTTGCAAAGAAAACACACACACTCACACACACACACACTGAGGGACGTGGAGATCTGGGGAAAAAGCAACACTGAGAAATCCACCCTCTGAAGCTGACGAAAATGGGCCACAGAGGCTAGCTCAGGTGGCAATCGTTAAGCAAAAGAAACACACAAGGGCGTGGAGACCCGGGTAAAAAGCAGCACGGAGAAATCCACCCTCTGAAACTGAGGAACATGGGCAACAGACCCTAGCTCAGGTTGCAACCTTTAAGCAGAAAAGAAAGACACAAGGGCGTGGAGACCCGGGTAAAAAGCAGCACGGAGAAATCCACCCTCTGAAACTGACGAACATGGGCAACAGAGGCTAGCTCAGGTGGCAATCGTTAAGCAAAAGAAACACACAGGGGCGTGGAGACCTGGGCAAAAAGCAGCACTGAGAAATCTACCCTCTGAAACTGACGAAGATGGGCCACAGAGGCTAGCTCAGGTGGCAATCGTTAAGCAAAAGAAACACACAAGGGCGTGGAGACCTGGGGAAAAAGCAACACTGAGAAATCCACCCTCTCAAACTGACGAACATGGGCAACACGGGCTAGCTCAGGTGGCAATTTTTAAGGAAAAATAAAAGGAAGTGCGTGGAGACCTGGGGAAAAAGCAACACGGAGAAATCCACCCTCAGAAACTGAGAAAGAAGCGCAACAAAGGCTAGCTCAGGTGGCAATCGTTAAGCAAAAGAAACACACAAGGGCGTGGAGACCTGGGGAAAAAGCAGCACTGAGAAATGTACCCTCTGAAACTGACGACGATGGGCAACAGAGGCTAGCTCAGGTGGCAATCTTTAAGCAAAAGGGAAACACAAGGGCGTGGAGACCTGGGGAAAAAGCAACACTGAGAATTCTACCCTCTGAAACTGCCGAAGATGGGCAACAGATGCTAGCTTTGGTTCAATATTTGAGCAAAAAAAAAAAAAAAAAAACACACACACACACACACACACAAGGGCGTGCAGAACTTGGGAAAGAGCAAGACTGAGAAATCTACCCTCTGAAACTGACAAAGATGGGCAACAGAGACTAGCTCAGGTGGCAATCGTTAAGCAAAAGAAACACACAAGGGCGTGGAGACCTGGGGAAAAAGCAGCACGGAGAAATCCACACTCTGAAACTGACGAAGATGGGCCACAGAGGCTACCTCAGGTGGCAATCATTAAGCAAAAATATAAAATAAAATAAAAAAACTACAATGGCGAGGAGACCCGGTGAAAAAGCAACCCTGAAAAAAGGTACCCGCTGAAACGGAGGAAGCAGGGCAACAGAGCCTAGCTCAGGTGACAATATTTAAGCCAAAAAGAAAGAAAGAAAGAAAGAAAGGTAGGAAGAAAGAAAAGAGCAAGGGAGTGGAGACCTTGGGAAAGAGCGATACTGAAAAATCTAGCCTCTGACTGACAAAGACTGGCAACACACGTTAGCTCAAGTGCCAATCTTGCAAAGAAAACACACACACTCACACACACACACACTGAGGGACTTGGAGACCTGGGGAAAAAGCAACACTGAGAAATCCACCCTCTGAAGCTGACGAAAATGGGCCACAGAGGCTAGCTCAGGTGGCAATCGTTAAGCAAAAGAAACACACAAGGGCGTGGAGACCTGGGGAAAAAGCAACACGGAGAAATCCACCCTCTGAAACTGACGAAGAAGGGCAACAGATGCTAGCTTAGGTTCAATATTTGAGCAAAAAAAAAAAAAAAAAAAAAAAACCCACACACAAGGGCGTGCAGAACTTGGGAAAGAGCAAGACTGAGAAATCTACCCTCTGAAACTGACAAAGATGGGCCACAGAGGCTAGCTCAGGTGGCAATCGTTAAGCAAAAGAAACACACAAGGGCGTGGAGACCTGGGGAAAAAGCAGCACTGAGAAATGTACCCTCTGAAACTGACGACGATGGGCAACAGAGGCTAGCTCAGGTGGCAATCGTTAAGCAAAAGGAAAACACAAGGGCGTGGAGACCTGGGGAAAAAGCAACACTGAGAAATCCACCCTCTGAAGCTGACGAAAATGGGCAACAGAGGCTACCTCAGGTGGCAATCATTAAGCAAAAAAATAAAATAAAATACAAAACTACAATGGCGAGGAGACCCGGTGAAAAAGCAACCCTGAAAAAAGGTACCCTCTGAAACGGAGGAAGCAGGGCAACAGAGCCTCGCTCAGGTGACAATATTTAAGCCAAAAAGAAAGAAAGAAAGAAAGAAAGAAAGAAAGAAAGAAAGAAAGAAAGAAAGAAAGAAAGAAAGAAAGAAAAGAGCAAGGGAGTGGAGACCTTGGGAAAGAGCAATACTGAAAAATCTAGCCTCTGACTGACAAAGACTGGCAACACACGTTAGCTCAAGTGCCAATCTTGCAAAGAAAACACACACACTCACACACACACACACTGAGGGACGTGGAGATCTGGGGAAAAAGCAACACTGAGAAATCCACCCTCTGAAGCTGACGAAAATGGGCCACAGAGGCTAGCTCAGGTGGCAATCGTTAAGCAAAAGAAACACACAAGGGCGTGGAGACCCGGGTAAAAAGCAGCACGGAGAAATCCACCCTCTGAAACTGAGGAACATGGGCAACAGACCCTAGCTCAGGTTGCAACCTTTAAGCAGAAAAGAAAGACACAAGGGCGTGGAGACCCGGGTAAAAAGCAGCACGGAGAAATCCACCCTCTGAAACTGACGAACATGGGCAACAGAGGCTAGCTCAGGTGGCAATCGTTAAGCAAAAGAAACACACAGGGGCGTGGAGACCTGGGCAAAAAGCAGCACTGAGAAATCTACCCTCTGAAACTGACGAAGATGGGCCACAGAGGCTAGCTCAGGTGGCAATCGTTAAGCAAAAGAAACACACAAGGGCGTGGAGACCTGGGGAAAAAGCAACACTGAGAAATCCACCCTCTCAAACTGACGAACATGGGCAACACGGGCTAGCTCAGGTGGCAATTTTTAAGGAAAAATAAAAGGAAGTGCGTGGAGACCTGGGGAAAAAGCAACACGGAGAAATCCACCCTCAGAAACTGAGAAAGAAGCGCAACAAAGGCTAGCTCAGGTGGCAATCGTTAAGCAAAAGAAACACACAAGGGCGTGGAGACCTGGGGAAAAAGCAGCACTGAGAAATGTACCCTCTGAAACTGACGACGATGGGCAACAGAGGCTAGCTCAGGTGGCAATCTTTAAGCAAAAGGGAAACACAAGGGCGTGGAGACCTGGGGAAAAAGCAACACTGAGAATTCTACCCTCTGAAACTGCCGAAGATGGGCAACAGATGCTAGCTTTGGTTCAATATTTGAGCAAAAAAAAAGAAAAAAAAACACACACACACACACACACACAAGGGCGTGCAGAACTTGGGAAAGAGCAAGACTGAGAAATCTACCCTCTGAAACTGACAAAGATGGGCAACAGAGACTAGCTCAGGTGGCAATCGTTAAGCAAAAGAAACACACAAGGGCGTGGAGACCTGGGGAAAAAGCAGCACGGAGAAATCCACACTCTGAAACTGACGAAGATGGGCCACAGAGGCTACCTCAGGTGGCAATCATTAAGCAAAAATATAAAATAAAATAAAAAAACTACAATGGCGAGGAGACCCGGTGAAAAAGCAACCCTGAAAAAAGGTACCCGCTGAAACGGAGGAAGCAGGGCAACAGAGCCTAGCTCAGGTGACAATATTTAAGCCAAAAAGAAAGAAAGAAAGAAAGAAAGGTAGGAAGAAAGAAAAGAGCAAGGGAGTGGAGACCTTGGGAAAGAGCGATACTGAAAAATCTAGCCTCTGACTGACAAAGACTGGCAACACACGTTAGCTCAAGTGCCAATCTTGCAAAGAAAACACACACACTCACACACACACACACTGAGGGACTTGGAGACCTGGGGAAAAAGCAACACTGAGAAATCCACCCTCTGAAGCTGACGAAAATGGGCCACAGAGGCTAGCTCAGGTGGCAATCGTTAAGCAAAAGAAACACACAAGGGCGTGGAGACCTGGGGAAAAAGCAACACGGAGAAATCCACCCTCTGAAACTGACGAAGAAGGGCAACAGATGCTAGCTTAGGTTCAATATTTGAGCAAAAAAAAAAAAAAAAAAAAAAAACCCACACACAAGGGCGTGCAGAACTTGGGAAAGAGCAAGACTGAGAAATCTACCCTCTGAAACTGACAAAGATGGGCCACAGAGGCTAGCTCAGGTGGCAATCGTTAAGCAAAAGAAACACACAAGGGCGTGGAGACCTGGGGAAAAAGCAGCACTGAGAAATGTACCCTCTGAAACTGACGACGATGGGCAACAGAGGCTAGCTCAGGTGGCAATCGTTAAGCAAAAGGAAAACACAAGGGCGTGGAGACCTGGGGAAAAAGCAACACTGAGAAATCCACCCTCTGAAGCTGACGAAAATGGGCAACAGAGGCTACCTCAGGTGGCAATCATTAAGCAAAAAAATAAAATAAAATACAAAACTACAATGGCGAGGAGACCCGGTGAAAAAGCAACCCTGAAAAAAGGTACCCTCTGAAACGGAGGAAGCAGGGCAACAGAGCCTCGCTCAGGTGACAATATTTAAGCCAAAAAGAAAGAAAGAAAGAAAGAAAGAAAGAAAGAAAGAAAGAAAGAAAGAAAGAAAGAAAGAAAGAAAGAAAAGAGCAAGGGAGTGGAGACCTTGGGAAAGAGCAATACTGAAAAATCTAGCCTCTGACTGACAAAGACTGGCAACACACGTTAGCTCAAGTGCCAATCTTGCAAAGAAAACACACACACTCACACACACACACACTGAGGGACGTGGAGATCTGGGGAAAAAGCAACACTGAGAAATCCACCCTCTGAAGCTGACGAAAATGGGCCACAGAGGCTAGCTCAGGTGGCAATCGTTAAGCAAAAGAAACACACAAGGGCGTGGAGACCCGGGTAAAAAGCAGCACGGAGAAATCCACCCTCTGAAACTGAGGAACATGGGCAACAGACCCTAGCTCAGGTTGCAACCTTTAAGCAGAAAAGAAAGACACAAGGGCGTGGAGACCCGGGTAAAAAGCAGCACGGAGAAATCCACCCTCTGAAACTGACGAACATGGGCAACAGAGGCTAGCTCAGGTGGCAATCGTTAAGCAAAAGAAACACACAGGGGCGTGGAGACCTGGGCAAAAAGCAGCACTGAGAAATCTACCCTCTGAAACTGACGAAGATGGGCCACAGAGGCTAGCTCAGGTGGCAATCGTTAAGCAAAAGAAACACACAAGGGCGTGGAGACCTGGGGAAAAAGCAACACTGAGAAATCCACCCTCTCAAACTGACGAACATGGGCAACACGGGCTAGCTCAGGTGGCAATTTTTAAGGAAAAATAAAAGGAAGTGCGTGGAGACCTGGGGAAAAAGCAACACGGAGAAATCCACCCTCAGAAACTGAGAAAGAAGCGCAACAAAGGCTAGCTCAGGTGGCAATCGTTAAGCAAAAGAAACACACAAGGGCGTGGAGACCTGGGGAAAAAGCAGCACTGAGAAATGTACCCTCTGAAACTGACGACGATGGGCAACAGAGGCTAGCTCAGGTGGCAATCTTTAAGCAAAAGGGAAACACAAGGGCGTGGAGACCTGGGGAAAAAGCAACACTGAGAATTCTACCCTCTGAAACTGCCGAAGATGGGCAACAGATGCTAGCTTTGGTTCAATATTTGAGCAAAAAAAAAAAAAAAAAAACACACACACACACACACACACAAGGGCGTGCAGAACTTGGGAAAGAGCAAGACTGAGAAATCTACCCTCTGAAACTGACAAAGATGGGCAACAGAGACTAGCTCAGGTGGCAATCGTTAAGCAAAAGAAACACACAAGGGCGTGGAGACCTGGGGAAAAAGCAGCACGGAGAAATCCACACTCTGAAACTGACGAAGATGGGCCACAGAGGCTACCTCAGGTGGCAATCATTAAGCAAAAATATAAAATAAAATAAAAAAACTACAATGGCGAGGAGACCCGGTGAAAAAGCAACCCTGAAAAAAGGTACCCGCTGAAACGGAGGAAGCAGGGCAACAGAGCCTAGCTCAGGTGACAATATTTAAGCCAAAAAGAAAGAAAGAAAGAAAGAAAGGTAGGAAGAAAGAAAAGAGCAAGGGAGTGGAGACCTTGGGAAAGAGCGATACTGAAAAATCTAGCCTCTGACTGACAAAGACTGGCAACACACGTTAGCTCAAGTGCCAATCTTGCAAAGAAAACACACACACTCACACACACACACACTGAGGGACTTGGAGACCTGGGGAAAAAGCAACACTGAGAAATCCACCCTCTGAAGCTGACGAAAATGGGCCACAGAGGCTAGCTCAGGTGGCAATCGTTAAGCAAAAGAAACACACAAGGGCGTGGAGACCTGGGGAAAAAGCAACACGGAGAAATCCACCCTCTGAAACTGACGAAGAAGGGCAACAGATGCTAGCTTAGGTTCAATATTTGAGCAAAAAAAAAAAAAAAAAAAAAAAACCCACACACAAGGGCGTGCAGAACTTGGGAAAGAGCAAGACTGAGAAATCTACCCTCTGAAACTGACAAAGATGGGCCACAGAGGCTAGCTCAGGTGGCAATCGTTAAGCAAAAGAAACACACAAGGGCGTGGAGACCTGGGGAAAAAGCAGCACTGAGAAATGTACCCTCTGAAACTGACGACGATGGGCAACAGAGGCTAGCTCAGGTGGCAATCGTTAAGCAAAAGGAAAACACAAGGGCGTGGAGACCTGGGGAAAAAGCAACACTGAGAAATCCACCCTCTGAAGCTGACGAAAATGGGCAACAGAGGCTACCTCAGGTGGCAATCATTAAGCAAAAAAATAAAATAAAATACAAAACTACAATGGCGAGGAGACCCGGTGAAAAAGCAACCCTGAAAAAAGGTACCCTCTGAAACGGAGGAAGCAGGGCAACAGAGCCTCGCTCAGGTGACAATCTTTAAGCCAAAAAAAAAAAAAGAAAAGAAAAGAGCAAGGGAGTGGAGACCTTGGGAAAGAGCGATACTGAAAAATCTAGCCTCTGAAACTGACAAAGATTGGCAACACACGTTAGCTCAAGTGCCAATCTTGCAAAGAAAACACACACACTCACACACACACACAGTGAGGGACTTGGAGACCTGGGGAAAAAGCAACACTGAGAAACCTACCCTCTCAAACTGACGAAGATGGGCAACAGATGCTAGCTTAGGTTCAATATTTGAGCAAAAAAAAAAAAAACACACACACACACACACAAGGGCGTGCAGAACTTGGGAAAGAGCAAGACTGAGAAATCTACCCTCTGAAACTGACAAAGATGGGAAACAGAGGCTTAGCTCAGGTGGCAATCTTTAAGCAGAAAAAAAAACAACAACAACAAAAAAAAACCCCACAATGGAGTGGAGACCCGGGGGAAATCAACACTGAAAAATACAAATACAATGGAAGGCCAATAGACAGAGCAGGCACTTTCACCTGGGGAGGAGGAGGTACGCATGGATGACCAATGAGCGCATGAAAAGATGTGAGCTGTTCCCTGGAAAAGCAAGTGAGAAAATTAGAGGGAGACATTGTGGGGACACATGGGTGAGACTGGCTTCTTCCAAATACAGGAACAGGATCAAACTGCTAGTGAGGTCGCGGAGAAGCCAAGTCAGTCACTCACGCCTCACTGGTGGTGAAGGGAAACGGTATGGCCTCTGTGAAAAATGGCGTGGCGGGTTCCAAAACTCACACGCCGCGGAAACAACCACCGAAAGCGGCAACCTACATAAGCCCTTGGTGTATCTTGCCTCCTAAGAGCGTCTGTATGTAGCTGGAGCCTTGGGTCGTTAAGGCTTCCACAGTGATCTGTGGTGGTGGTGGTGGGGGGCCTTGGGCCTTGGGGGTCTCCGCTGGACCTCCAGGAAGTCAGCTTTTGTGGAGTCCCGTGAGTCCTTCCAGGGAGGGAGGCATCCAACCCGAGGGTGGTCTGGAGGGCCCCACTCCCGCCACTCCCGGGGGCTGGGGCGGGGGGCGGGGTGGGGGCTGCGGCCACGTTCCTGTTCATTCACACAGAATCCGGGGCATGAATGTTCTTAGCAGCTCTGTTCCACACAGACCCACACTGGAAACCACACAGACGTCCTGCAAGTCCCATCCCTTGCTCATGTCGCCGGGGCTCCGGAGGAGGGCCACTCTGTAAAAGCGGCCGCCAGATGGCGCCCAACAACCGGCGCGGAGGGGTCAGCGGGAGGGAACCGGCCAGCGAGAGTGCACAGCCTGAGCCCACCGCCGGGTCAGGTCTCTCTCTGTCTACCTCTGTCTCTGTCTCTCTGTCTCTCTGTCTCTGACTCTGTCTCTCTCTCTCTTTCTCTCTGGGCCCGCTTGGGGCGGCCGGGAGGTCACCACGCGAGGCCCCAGGGTGTCCACCTCGGAGCTCCCAGGCAGCACAGGGCAACCCTGGGCGCAGAAGGAGGTCTTGGAAAATCGGCGGGGAGGGGGGTGGGGTGGGTGGGCTTGCCAGGAAGGGGACAGACTCCCCACGTGACTCCTGGGCCGGGCCGGGGCTGCCGGCTGGCTGACGCGGACAGAGGGTGGAAAAGTCCCCGGAGATGCCACGGGGCAGGCCGGGGCTGCCGGCCCCCGATTCCCGGAGCGGCCCGAGCACTTCCCGGGTCCCGGGAGGACTTAGAAAATCAGGGCGGGGTGGGGGGTGGGGGTCGCTGTCAAACCGAAACCATGCACGTCATCAGAGAAGGACCGTGACGACGGAGGAATTGTCCGCAGTCTGTCAGGAATTGTGTGCAGCCTGTCACTTCCGGCCCAGAGGGTCTTTCTAAGGCAGACGGACAGACGGAGCCCACAAGTCGTAGAGGAAAGGACCGAGCCGCTTGGCCGCTGAAAAGTTTACAAGACAAAACGGGTCTCCCTCCGCACGGGGCCACAGCAAAGCCCAAAGACGACACACGGGGGGAGCATGGGTGCAGATTCACGTGTGGTGATAAGAATATGGATTTCAGCAGGGCTTCCCGTCCTCATCAACAAGCAGAAGCACCCAAATGGTGCGGGTTGGGGGCAGAGACCTCACAGCCATTCCCTCCACAAATCGAGTTCCCCGGGACATCCTCACAGCGCCGTGCTGTGAGTGTGTGTGGGTGTTTAAAATGGGGTAAATGTGGACGTGGAACTGCTCCGTGAAACCAAAATAACAACAGTCGTAGATCTTCTTTGGTCATTTAGAAAATTCTTCCCCCTCCCCCCCCCAGCGGTGCACGTATTTCCCTTCCAAATAAGAAGAACGGGAAAGGAGATGTTAAAGGCAAGCAGAGAGAGGAAAACTGTTGCAAAACAAAAGCTGAGCTCCCGTCCGAGGGAGGCCTCCTCCGTTAGAGGCCTAGGAAATCATTCTGACAAAATGGAGGATCTCTGTCTTTGGTGTCGATTCCCTCAGAGGTCAAGAGAAACCTTTTCCAATGTCTTTATCAGGAGGAGACTAGAAGTTAGAGAAAAGTATCCTTTCGAGAGCGAGAAAAACCAATTCTGATTTTGCATCAGCTTCCCTCCGATCTTGAAACTCATTGACTTGATTCCATTCTGTCGATGGAAATAATCCGGAACCAATCTATCCGTGAAAATCGGGGTGAGTTTATTCTGACCTAAGATGTAAGGACTGTGGCCCGGGGCCTTTCTTCCTGAAGGAAGAAAGGGCGCCCGGGAAGTGGGGTGTACAGAGTGCTTCTAGACCCCCAGAGAGGACGTTTCACATAGGATCGAAAGGTCCCTTGGACGATAGTCGCGACACTGCTCTGTCAGCACAGCGATCGACAGACACTGCTGGGTGGCAGGTCTGTTGTCTGGGCCTGGGTGGTCACAGGTGAGCCGGATGGTCAAAGGTGAGCGCAACCATCCGTTCCTAGCCTAAGGAAAGATGCCTCTCCTTAAGGAAAGGCCCGAGCACGGGGAAGCTGCTCCTTTCCCTTAAGGGCATTGGTTCTTGCCGTAGGAAATGTTTAAAGCAGATCTACGATGCGATGCGTGCTCGACGGCCACGTCAGGCCCTTTTGGAAAAACACTGTCAGGCCGAATTAGGCCGACACCCAATGGCTTCCTCATAGACTCCAATAGATCCTATCGCTCGCCATTTCTATCTGTCCACTCGTTCCAATTTTAGGCCACTTGACCACGAACAGACCTTTTTCTCAGATTTTTTTCCCCGTGATCACCTTTTCACAGACAAAACGATCTTTACTTTTTAGGCCCTCTTGCCTGAAGGCAGCCATCTCACTTTCCTTGAACACAAAGATGTTTCCCATATTCACTTTTAGTGGCTTTTTGTTTTGTTTTGTGTTGTTTTGTTTTGAGGACGATGAGCCCTGAGCTAACTGCTGCCAATCCTCCTCTTTTTGCCGAGGAAGGCTGGCCCTGAGCTAACCTCCGTGCCCATCTTCCTCTACTTCATATGTGGGACGCCTACCACCACGTGGCTCGCCCAGCGGTGCCACGTCCACCCCCGGGATCCGAACCGGCGAACCCCGGGCCGGCGAAGTGGAACAGGCACACTTAACCAGCGTGCCACTGGGCCGGCCTAGTGGCTTTCATCGCATTCGTTAAGTAGAATTTTTAACCCTCACGAACCTTAATTTTGGTGAAAACTAAGAAGTCAGCAATTAGGAACTGTCCTTCCCATGAGCAGTCTGTCGCTTGGCCAATTTCTAAACACTTGGCCACTTTTAGAAACATGGGATTTCATAGGTTTATCTCTTCCTTCGCTTTATTTGATTTCATCTCACTTTAGTTTTTGGGTGAGGAAGATCGGCCCTCACAGAGCTGACGCCTGTTGCCAATCTTCCTCTTCTTTCTGCTTGAGGGAGAGCGGGCCCGAGGTAACACCTGCGCCCCACTTCCTTGATCTTGCGGACGGGATGCCACCACAGCCCGGTGTGAGGAGCGGTGGAGGTCCACGCCCGGGATCTGAACCCGAGGACCCCAGGCTGCCGAAGCTGAGTGCAGGAGCTTAACCACTATGCCGCCGTGCCGCCGTCCCCTGTCAAAGCTTTTAATAAAGCACGAGACGTGTTCCTCGATAGACCCAAACGTCTTTTCGTTTCCGTATCCTCACAAACCCAAAGTAGATAAACTTCTATTTAGCCACTCACGTCTCAGGTTCTATCTTACTCGGAAATGATCTACATCGTCAAGGAAATTGTTTTTGTCTTAAGTTTGGCACCCGAGCTAACGACTGTTGCCAATCTTCCGTTTTTGTTTTTTCCCCCCCCCCGATTTTTCTCCCCAAATCCCCCCCATGACATAGTTGTCTATCTTAGTTGAGGGCCGTTCTAGTGGTGGCATGTGGGACGCCGCCTCCACACGGCCCGACGAGCGGTGCCGTGTCCGTGCCCGGGATCTGAACGGGCAAAACCCTGGGCCGCCGAAGGGGAGCGTGGGAACTTAACCACTCGGCCACGGGGCTGCCCCCGTCCGTGGACTTTTTTATCACCTGATTTCACCTCGCAAAACTTCAAAGCTTCAAGTTATCAGAGAGGTTTGGGAAGTTGTTTCTATTTATTTAATTAATTTATTTTTCGAGGAAGACGAGCCCCGAGCTGACACCTGCTGCCAATTCTCCTCTTTTTGCCCCGGGAGAGTGGTCCCGAGCTAACATCCGTGCCCATCCTCCTCCCGTTGATAGGCGGGACGCCGACCACAGCATGGCTCACCAAGCGGCGCCACGTCCGCACCCTGGATCCGAACCGGCGAACCCCTGGCCGACAAAACGGAACGTGCGAACTTAACTGCTGTACCGCCGGGCTGGCCCTTCGGGAAGTTCTTTTCAGGACACGGGCCATAAACTAGAATCACCGCTACAGGTTTATCGGAGCGACATCAGCGTTCGTGGTGGATTGAGTCGTCCCCTCTGTCTCTCCCCTCCAGGGGACAACCAAAGGGACGTCTATCGACCCACCCACCAAGGATTCCCCCCCCCCGCATGGCACAGCAGGATGCCTGAGAGATCCACGCAGCCCTACAGCGGCAAGTCACATTCGCACGGTCAAAATTCAATGGCAGAGGGGGCTGGCCCCGTGGCCGAGTGGTTAAGTTCGCGCGCTCCGCTGCAGGCGGCCCAGTGTTTCGTGGGTTCGAATCCTGGGCGCGGACATGGCACTGTTCATCAGACCACGCTGAGGCAGCGTCCCACATGCCACAACTAGAAGAACCCACAACGAAGAATACACAACTATGTACCGGGGGGCTTTGGGGAGAAAAAGGAAAAAATAAAATCTTTAAAAAAAAAATTCAATGGCAGAGACAAAACGTTAAGGTCAGCGAGAGGGAAGAGAATAACCGGCCCAGGAGCAACGGTGTGAAGAACATGGAGAAGACGGGTCCTAGACGCCGGGGTCCCCGGAGCAGCGATTTCATCAGAGGCCCGCGAACGTCCACGATCTCCACACCACGTTTATGGCCGACTGCGTGTGTGGGTCCTTTGGAATCGACCAGGCTACCGTCTGGGCCACTTTGGGACATCGTGTCTAGCTGCCCCGAGCGGTGGAGCTGTCGTTCGAGTGTAAGATGGGGCCCGTCCGGGGAGAGCATGGGGACGGGGAAAGGGAGGCCGCGGGAAGTCACAGAGTCTGAGGTGTTCGGGGGAGACCGACTCTTCTAAAGTGGAGGCGGTAGAAGGAGAGCAGCAGGATTTTTGGATTTTTGTTCTCTCTGTTAGGTATCTGGGTCCGGAGGAGAGTGGGGCGGGGGGGGGGGATGGTTGTGATGGTGGTGGTGGTGGTGGGTGTGAGGCTGAGGCAGGGCTGGTGTTTCCTTTCCGGGTCAGGTGAAAGAGCTCCTCCAGTGGAGGTTTTTGGACAAGGGGTCTGGTCTGGCAGGATGGGAGGTTGCGGGTCGAGCCACAGGGGAATCTGTCGTAGCTCAGACTCGGGCCTTTGAAGAAATAGACAGAGAGAGGAGTTTTGCTCTGTCTGTCACCGCAGCCGGCACCTCAGGAGCAACAACAGAAGGCTTCCCGAATGAGTGAAGGGGCAGGAGCCAGCGTGCCCCGTGCCTCTCTCAGCCCTGCGCCGGCAGGGAAGGAAGCAGGCAGGCAGGCAGGCAGGCAGGCAGGCAGGCAGGCAGGCCTCAGGGCTACTCCCGTCCTACTGCCCGGTGGTCCCTGTCCCGGCCCCGCCCCCACTCTCCCCCTGACCCTCACCGCTCCCCAGCCCTCTTCTCAGCCAGAGAGGCGATGGGGGGGGGCGGGGCGGTCCCAGAACAAGTTTCCTCTCATCCACCATCATCTTGCCACCCTGACGACTTGGCCCGAGATCCTGCCTAGGCTGTAGCCGTGTGTGGTTTTCCTGTGGACAAGGGGGCCGGTTCACCATTTCGGAGGAAACCCCTAGCCTTCCACTGCCGAGTCGAGTCGGTGGGACTCGCCAGCCTGGGAGGGGGGGGGGGGGAGGGGAGGTCAGGCCCATTCATTCCGACGGGCCTGGTGTCAGGGCTTCATTCAAGTGCAGGAAGCTCTCTCCCATGGCCTCGGGCTCTTTTCCATTGAACGGCTTTCTTCAATTCCCCCACCCTTAGGCCGCAGTCCGCCAAGGGCCGGGAGGCAGGGAGGGAAGATGTTGGGGCAGGGTGGCTGTCTGAGAAACTCGCCTCGTCTGGGGCAGAAAGAGTGCCCCCCTCCTTTCTCTAACCCTACTAGACTGCTTGAGGATCACGGACGGTTTGGCTCATCGATGAGCCCTGCGTTATGGGCCCGGCAAGCAAACTCCTAACTGGCAACCCGCTGCTCTAGGCGTGTGTGGGTTTTTTGATCATTCACCTTCAAGTTCGCACGACATTGGTCCGTGTCCCCCGCCCCAGCTTCCCATGGGAAATCCTCCGTCTCTTTCCACAGACTCACTGGCGACTTCACACAGCGCCTGCCTCCTCCTCCTCCTCCTCCTCCTCCCCCCCCCTCCTCCTCCGAAGGAAGGGGCTGACCCCATGGCCGAGCGGTTGAGTTTGCACGCTCCGCTTCAGCGGCCCGGGGCTTCAAAGGTTCGGATCCTGGGCTCGGACACGGTACCGCTCATCAAGCCACGCTGAGGTGGCGTCCCACACGGCAGAACCAGAGGGACCCTCAAAGAGAATATACAACTAGGTACTGGGGTGCTCTGGGGAGAAGAAGAAGAAGGAGGAGGAATAAAAAGAAAAGATAAGATTGGCAATGAGCTCGGGTGCCGGTCTTTAAAAAAAAAAAAAAAAAGAGGAAGAAAGATGGACAAACAGGAACGAATCCCACTGACGGCACCTCCAAATGGTGGGGGGTAGGGGGGTGGGGGGGGTGGGGAGTGGCATCATCGGGCCAATGGTGACTCTAAGTCGTGATCCCGCGGTTGTGTTATTTGATATTTTATCGAATCGATTTATTATTTTATTTTTGAGGAAGATGAGCCCTGAGCGAACATCTGCCGCCAATCCTCCTCTGTCGGCCGAGGAAGACTGGCCCTGAGCTGACATCCGTGCCCATCCCCCTCTACTTTCCAGGTGGGACGCCTGCCACAGCGTGTCTCGCCAAGCGGTGCCGGGTCCTGCGCCCGGGATCCGGACCGGCGAACCCGGGGCCGGCGGAGCGGAACGTGCGAACTTCACCGCCGCGCCACCGGGCCGGCCCCCGGAGTTGTTTTAAAAATCCAGTAAGGGGCTGGCCCCGTGGCCGAGTGGTTAAGTTCGCGCGCTCCGCTGCAGGCGGCCCAGTGTTTCGTCGGTTCGGATCCCGGGCGCGGACACGGCACTGCTCATCAAACCACGCTGAGGCGGCGTCCCACATACCACCGCTAGAAGGACCCACAACGAAGAACACACAACTATGTACCGGGGGGGCTTTGGGGAGAAAAAGGAAAGACAAAAAATAAAATCTTCAAAACTCCAATAAAACTTTGAGTGAAGACGACGAGGAGGATGCGAAACGTATCTCACGCCTCCGAGCCGAGCCGTCCGTTTAGGAAGGGGGACGAGGACCCTTTGTAAGCGATGTCCCTTTTTAAGCACCATTCTAAACCACAGAACAGAACTCCCTCTCCTCGACCCGGAGCGACCCGGAGCGAGGAGGTTCCTGGGTGTGTCAGAGAGGGCCACGTCCTCTGCAGCACGAACGAACCGCCAGGGTTCGGCCACGGGAAAGAATTTCTTCCTCTCCAGGCGGACTAAAAGTCGCCGACGGCAGCGGGCGTAGGTGCTATCCTTCCCGTCCAGGAAAGGCAGGGAGAACTTCAGCCGTGAAGAGAAGGAGGTCTTCCTCACTCCCCGTTTCGGGAGGGCCCCTTTGGCAGGGGAGTTTTGTCTCCTGATTTCAAGTCAGGAAGAAAAGGGAGAGAGAGAGAGAGTGTCCTTCTCGTGCCAGGTCGGTCTGAGGGGGACCTCCTCTGGTTTCCTCCCTTCCCAGGGAAGGCCGTTCGCTCCTTCTTCTAGAAAAAGCTCCCAAAGCACCACCGCCCAGGATGGTTGACCTACGCCCATCGTCCCTCCTTTCCCAATCATTTCTACCGCGACAGAGGGACAGAGGCCCCGGCCCCATCCCCATCCCCACCCCCACCCCCATCGCCTGCCTCCTTGATGGCCAAAGGAGCTGCCTCTGAGAATGGAACGGGGCTTGGAAACCTTCTAGAGGGGTGACTCTCACCTGCCTGCCTGCTGGGAAAAGCACCCACGCTGTCCATCGGACTGCCCTTTTGGGCAAACGTAGGCGTGCCACATAGCGATCGACAGCTATGGCGGGGGGGCGGGGGCGGGGTGGCGTGGTGGTGCCCAGGATCCACGACACGTGACGGCTGCGGAGCACGACAGCCCTAAGACCTTGAGGGAGACGGGGTGGCGCGTGAATCCTTTCGGAACGAGAACGACAGGAAACGCTGACGGGGACGTGTTCTCGTCTCGAGAACACACCAACGCCTCGCACGGTGTCTGACCCGGGGTGCCTCTGACTTTTGTCATCAGAGACGATCCTGTCGACCGCCCCTCACGCTTTGGGGAAAAGGGGAGAGGGACTCGGTAGCACGGGAGAAGCCATCCATCCGCCCTTCCTTTCCGTCTTCACGGCTCCTTCTCGTGGAAAACGAGGAAGCCGTCCGGAGGAACGGAACACTGACCCGGGCCAAAGCGTGGCCCAGCCTGAGCCTCCAAAACCTTCTGCTAAGTGAGAGGTGCCAGACATCCAAGGCGACCTACGTTGCGATTCCACACAGAGGAGAGAGCTAGAACGGTCCAACCCTAGAGGGCGACAGCAGATGGCGGCGGCGGCGGCGGCGGCGGCGGCGGCGGCGGCGGCGGTGGTGGTGGTGGTGGTCGTGGTGAGGCAGATCCGGGAGTGGGGCCGTTTTTTCTTTCGGAGGGAGGGGATGGAAACGGAAACCTTCTGGAAATAGATAGCCGTGACGGATGCGCCACCTTGGGGAGAGAGACCCCCGAAGGCCACTGGCTTGTGCCCCGTGGAAAGGATGGATTCGGTGGGATGGGAATTCTACCTCCGTGTAGAGCGTGTGGTAAACCACGAGGTGGGTGGGTGGGTGGATGGCCTCCCTGCCTCGCCTCCACCTAGACGTCCACACACAGAGACCGACGAGGGAGGGAGGGAGGGAGGGAGGGAGGGAGAGAGACAAGATGGACAGAGGCCGAGGCCGAGGCCGAGGCCGAGGCAGTGAGCGAGTAAGTGATCGACCCTGGCCATAGGGATTCCTCAGAGGGCGTCTCTTGGCTCCCCAAACGAAGAATGTGTGTGGAGATCGAGAAAGATCACCGACCTAGGAGAACCAGCAAGACTTCCTCACCCTCCAGAGAGCCGCTGGGCCCCTGCCGTCCCTGCCACCGCCACCCCTACCCCTCGCCTTTGGCAGCGACGCCAACGAAAGGCAGGCAGACGAGTGGGAGAGTCGTGTGGTGGTGTCCCCCAAGGAAGGTGGGTCCATGCCGACGAGCGGTCGTCGGCGTGTGGAAAAGCCAGAGGCGGGCTGACTAGAAGGAGGGCGTCCTGGGGGAAGGGGCCAGGGTGTGAGGGAGAGAGGCCTGTTTCTCTTCCCCTGTTGGTCCCAAGTCAGGGGCCCAAAGGAGGAAAGCTGTCCGTTCCTTTCCGACTCGG
>NW_027222297.1:42500-45410 GCF_041296265.1 Equus caballus
GACACCGCCCACGCCACAAGGCACGGGGCGGGGGAGCGAGGTCGGGCCGGATTCCGCACCCCTGCCACCTCCCACACGCCACTCGCAGCGGGGGAGAACGGGCGAGGGGGCCCGCGGGCAGAGCGAGAAGAGCGGTCCCGTTCGCCATGAACGTCCGTCCCTCGTCTGGCACGGCTTAGGCCCGGCCCGGGAGAGCACAGCATCACCACATCGATCAGCAGCATAACGCGAGGGATCCCCGAGCAAGGGAAGGCCGGCGAGGACAGCGAGCGGAGGAGCCTGCTTCAGCCTCACCGGCCCCCCTCCTCCTCTAGCAAGCGCGGGCGACGACCCCAGGACGAGAACGCCTGACACGCACTGGCACGGAGCCGGCGGGACGGGGTAAGTCGCGACCGCACCCGGGTGCCGGCAGCAGGGAGTGCACGTGGTAGAGGACCCCGCGCCCCTAACCCCGCCGCCCTCGGGTACCAGAGACCGGAGGTGGCACCACGGTCGCGGGGACGCCTGGAACGCACAAGAGCCGGCGCGCAGGCCCCAGCGGGCGGCTCAAGCGGCGGGGGTGGAAACGGGCGTCCGGTTCTCGGCCAGAGCCCGGAGACCTCCCCGCACACGCATCCAGGCACCCGGAAGCTCTCGGGCGACTGTCACCCGAGCAGAGCGTGTCAGCACTTATCTGGCGGCACAAAACCACCCATTCAGGGGCAAGAATCGCCGCGCCCGGAGACGGGGCCCACCCACGGATCACGAGGGGAACCCCTGGATCACGGCCACGGCCACCAGACCCCAAGCACGACCCCATCGCCACCAGGCCCGGAGCTCCCGGGGCCATCTGGTCGACCCCAGAAGCGTGGCGGCAGGGGGAGCCGGGGACAGCCTCCCCGGGCCGCCCGCGCGGGCCGGGACCGGTCGGTCCCTCCCTCTGAGTCGCCGGGTCAGGACTTAGAAAAGAATTCCACGGAGGAGCCTCCGGCGACCGGGCCCGGGGCGGGACCGTGGCTCCCGTCCCTCAGCCGGGGCTCCACCTACGCCTCGAGCCGGCCCCCTCCCCACCTCCGGACAAAGACGCGACCCGCGAAACTCGGAGAGAGAAGTCCGGTCCGACGGCCCGGACCCACCCCGGGCACGCGTCCCGGCCGGGGACGCCCTCCCCGGCCCGCCCTCGAGGGCTCCCGGGGCCGGTCCACGCTCTTCTCCAGGGCGGGACTTGGACAAAAAACTGCCACGGAGGAGGAGGCATCCGAGGACCGGGCCCGGTCCCCACCGCCAGAGCCGGTCGACTCGGAAGACCAGTGGGGAAAAGGCCAGCCCGGCGGCCGAGCCCGTCGCGCCCTCCACGGGCCTCCCCCGCAAGGCCCCGGCCGGTCCCCCACCTCCGGAGCGGGGCGCGGAAAGGGGATCGGCGACGCGGAAGGCCCGACCACCGGGCCGCCCTCAGGACGACGGCCGGGCACGGGACGAGTTCCCTCGCCCGTTCCCCCGCGGTGGCCCCCCACCCCCTCCCGGGGACGGAGGGGCACCGGCGGCTGCTGGTCGACCCGTCCGGGAGGCCCCACACCCCGGCCGGCACCGGGCGGCGCGGCGACAGCCACCTCCCTCAGTAGCCTGCACCTCCAATCTCCGGCGAGCGGGCGTCGCGCTCACGCACCGGCGCCACCGGGCCAGATCCCGCCAGCGACGCCGGCCTCCCGGGACTCTGCCTCGGTCACCGCGGCCGAGTCCCGTCCCTTGGCCCGCGTCGCCGGAGCTCCGGAGGAAAGAGACGATATAAAAGCGGCCGCCAGGTGGCACCCGGCGACCGGCGACCGCCTCAGCGGGACGGAGCCGGAGCGCGGGCCCGCCGGGGAGCACAGCCGGGCCGCCGGGCCGCCAGATCCCGTCCCGGCGCCCCCTCGGACCCAGCCTCCCGGCCCAGCTCGGCCCCGGGGCGTCCGCCCGCGGGCTCCCGGCCGCCAAGGCGCAGCCCCAGCCGCAGGAGGGGGACCCGGAAAAGGTTTCTCGGGCGCTCACCGGGAAGGGGACGGGGAGAGTTCCCCCAGAGAGGCCAGGGGTCGGCCCGGGCCGGGCTGAGCCGGTGCGGCCGGGAGGCCGCCGCTTCCCGGAGCGGCCGGAGCGCCCCCGGGGCTCCCGGGAGGACTTAGAAAATCAGGGCGGGCGGGGACGGTCAAACCGAAACCAGGCACGTCATCCGAGAAGGACCGTGATGACGGGAGGAGGAAAGCTTTCAAGCGCAGAGGGTCTGTCGAAGGCAGGCGGAGAGTCTACCCGCTGAAACGGACGAAGATGGGAAAAAGAGGCTAGCTGAGGTGCCGACATTTAAGGAAATTAAAAAAAAAAAAAAAGCACGAGGGCGTGGAGAACTGGGGGAAAATCAACACTGAGAAATCTACCCTCTGAAACTGACGAAGATGGGCAACAGGGGCTAGCTCGGGTGGCAATCTTTAAGCAGAACACACACACACACACACACACACACACACACACAAGCGCGTAGAGACCTGGGGAAAAAGCAACGCTGAGAAATCTACCCTCTGAAACTGACGAACATGGGCAACACAGGCTAGCTCAGGTGGCAATCGTTAAGCAAAAAATAAATAAATAAAATAAAAAACTACAATGGCGAGGAGACCCGGTGAAAAAGCAACCCTGAAAAAAGGTACCCTCTGAAACGGAGGAAGCAGGGCAACAGAGCCTAGCTCAGGTGACAATATTTAAGCCAAAAAGAAAGAAACAAAGAAACAAAGAAACAAAGAAAAGAGCAAGGGGAGTGGAGACCTTGGGAAAGAGCGATACTGAAAAATCTAGCCTCTGAAACTGACAAAGATGGGCAAACACGTTAGCTCAAGTGCCAATCTTGCAAAGAAACACACACACTCACACACACACACACACATGAGGGACGTGGAGACCTGG
>NW_027222298.1:0-5000 GCF_041296265.1 Equus caballus
CTCAGACTCGGGCCTTTGAAGAAATAGACAGAGAGAGGAGTTTTGCTCTGTCTGTCACCGCAGCCGGCACCTCAGGAGCAACAACAGAGGCTTCCCGAATGAGTGAAGGGGCAGGAGCCAGCGTGCCCCGTGCCTCTCTCAGCCCTGCGCGGCAGGGAAGGAAGCAGGCAGGCAGGCAGGCAGGCAGGCAGGCAGGCAGGCAGGCCTCAGGGCTACTCCCGTCCTACTGCCCGGTGGTCCCTGTCCCGGCCCCGCCCCCACTCTCCCCCTGACCCTCACCGCTCCCCAGCCCTCTTCTCAGCCAGAGAGGCGATGGGGGGGGGCGGGGCGGTCCCAGAACAAGTTTCCTCTCATCCACCATCATCTTGCCACCCTGACGACTTGGCCCGAGATCCTGCCTAGGCTGTAGCCGTGTGTGGTTTTCCTGTGGACAAGGGGGCCGGTTCACCATTTCGGAGGAAACCCCTAGCCTTCCACTGCCGAGTCGAGTCGGTGGGACTCGCCAGCCTGGGAGGGGGGGGGGGAGGGGAGGTCAGGCCCATTCATTCCGACGGGCCTGGTGTCAGGGCTTCATTCAAGTGCAGGAAGCTCTCTCCCATGGCCTCGGGCTCTTTTCCATTGAACGCTTTCTTCAATTCCCCCACCCTTAGGCCGCAGTCCGCCAAGGGCCGGGAGGCAGGGAGGGAAGATGTTGGGGCAGGGTGGCTGTCTGAGAAACTCGCCTCGTCTGGGGCAGAAAGAGTGCCCCCCTCCTTTCTCTAACCCTACTAGACTGCTTGAGGATCACGGACGGTTTGGCTCATCGATGAGCCCTGCGTTATGGGCCCGGCAAGCAAACTCCTAACTGGCAACCCGCTGCTCTAGGCGTGTGTGGGTTTTTTGATCATTCACCTTCAAGTTCGCACGACATTGGTCCGTGTCCCCCGCCCCAGCTTCCCATGGGAAATCCTCCGTCTCTTTCCACAGACTCACTGGCGACTTCACACAGCGCCTGCCTCCTCCTCCTCCTCCTCCTCCTCCCCCCCCCTCCTCCTCCGAAGGAAGGGGCTGACCCCATGGCCGAGCGGTTGAGTTTGCACGCTCCGCTTCAGCGGCCCGGGGCTTCAAAGGTTCGGATCCTGGGCTCGGACACGGTACCGCTCATCAAGCCACGCTGAGGTGGCGTCCCACACGGCAGAACCAGAGGGACCCTCAAAGAGAATATACAACTAGGTACTGGGGTGCTCTGGGGAGAAGAAGAAGAAGGAGGAGGAATAAAAAGAAAAGATAAGATTGGCAATGAGCTCGGGTGCCGGTCTTTAAAAAAAAAAAAAAAAAGAGGAAGAAAGATGGACAAACAGGAACGAATCCCACTGACGGCACCTCCAAATGGTGGGGGGTAGGGGGGTGGGGGGGGTGGGGAGTGGCATCATCGGGCCAATGGTGACTCTAAGTCGTGATCCCGCGGTTGTGTTATTTGATATTTTATCGAATCGATTTATTATTTTATTTTTGAGGAAGATGAGCCCTGAGCGAACATCTGCCGCCAATCCTCCTCTGTCGGCCGAGGAAGACTGGCCCTGAGCTGACATCCGTGCCCATCCCCCTCTACTTTCCAGGTGGGACGCCTGCCACAGCGTGTCTCGCCAAGCGGTGCCGGGTCCTGCGCCCGGGATCCGGACCGGCGAACCCGGGGCCGGCGGAGCGGAACGTGCGAACTTCACCGCCGCGCCACCGGGCCGGCCCCCGGAGTTGTTTTAAAAATCCAGTAAGGGGCTGGCCCCGTGGCCGAGTGGTTAAGTTCGCGCGCTCCGCTGCAGGCGGCCCAGTGTTTCGTCGGTTCGGATCCCGGGCGCGGACACGGCACTGCTCATCAAACCACGCTGAGGCGGCGTCCCACATACCACCGCTAGAAGGACCCACAACGAAGAACACACAACTATGTACCGGGGGGGCTTTGGGGAGAAAAAGGAAAGACAAAAAATAAAATCTTCAAAACTCCAATAAAACTTTGAGTGAAGACGACGAGGAGGATGCGAAACGTATCTCACGCCTCCGAGCCGAGCCGTCCGTTTAGGAAGGGGGACGAGGACCCTTTGTAAGCGATGTCCCTTTTTAAGCACCATTCTAAACCACAGAACAGAACTCCCTCTCCTCGACCCGGAGCGACCCGGAGCGAGGAGGTTCCTGGGTGTGTCAGAGAGGGCCACGTCCTCTGCAGCACGAACGAACCGCCAGGGTTCGGCCACGGGAAAGAATTTCTTCCTCTCCAGGCGGACTAAAAGTCGCCGACGGCAGCGGGCGTAGGTGCTATCCTTCCCGTCCAGGAAAGGCAGGGAGAACTTCAGCCGTGAAGAGAAGGAGGTCTTCCTCACTCCCCGTTTCGGGAGGGCCCCTTTGGCAGGGGAGTTTTGTCTCCTGATTTCAAGTCAGGAAGAAAAGGGAGAGAGAGAGAGAGTGTCCTTCTCGTGCCAGGTCGGTCTGAGGGGGACCTCCTCTGGTTTCCTCCCTTCCCAGGGAAGGCCGTTCGCTCCTTCTTCTAGAAAAAGCTCCCAAAGCACCACCGCCCAGGATGGTTGACCTACGCCCATCGTCCCTCCTTTCCCAATCATTTCTACCGCGACAGAGGGACAGAGGCCCCGGCCCCATCCCCATCCCCACCCCCACCCCCATCGCCTGCCTCCTTGATGGCCAAAGGAGCTGCCTCTGAGAATGGAACGGGGCTTGGAAACCTTCTAGAGGGGTGACTCTCACCTGCCTGCCTGCTGGGAAAAGCACCCACGCTGTCCATCGGACTGCCCTTTTGGGCAAACGTAGGCGTGCCACATAGCGATCGACAGCTATGGCGGGGGGGCGGGGGCGGGGTGGCGTGGTGGTGCCCAGGATCCACGACACGTGACGGCTGCGGAGCACGACAGCCCTAAGACCTTGAGGGAGACGGGGTGGCGCGTGAATCCTTTCGGAACGAGAACGACAGGAAACGCTGACGGGGACGTGTTCTCGTCTCGAGAACACACCAACGCCTCGCACGGTGTCTGACCCGGGGTGCCTCTGACTTTTGTCATCAGAGACGATCCTGTCGACCGCCCCTCACGCTTTGGGGAAAAGGGGAGAGGGACTCGGTAGCACGGGAGAAGCCATCCATCCGCCCTTCCTTTCCGTCTTCACGGCTCCTTCTCGTGGAAAACGAGGAAGCCGTCCGGAGGAACGGAACACTGACCCGGGCCAAAGCGTGGCCCAGCCTGAGCCTCCAAAACCTTCTGCTAAGTGAGAGGTGCCAGACATCCAAGGCGACCTACGTTGCGATTCCACACAGAGGAGAGAGCTAGAACGGTCCAACCCTAGAGGGCGACAGCAGATGGCGGCGGCGGCGGCGGCGGCGGCGGCGGCGGCGGCGGCGGTGGTGGTGGTGGTGGTCGTGGTGAGGCAGATCCGGGAGTGGGGCCGTTTTTTCTTTCGGAGGGAGGGGATGGAAACGGAAACCTTCTGGAAATAGATAGCCGTGACGGATGCGCCACCTTGGGGAGAGAGACCCCCGAAGGCCACTGGCTTGTGCCCCGTGGAAAGGATGGATTCGGTGGGATGGGAATTCTACCTCCGTGTAGAGCGTGTGGTAAACCACGAGGTGGGTGGGTGGGTGGATGGCCTCCCTGCCTCGCCTCCACCTAGACGTCCACACACAGAGACCGACGAGGGAGGGAGGGAGGGAGGGAGGGAGGGAGAGAGACAAGATGGACAGAGGCCGAGGCCGAGGCCGAGGCCGAGGCAGTGAGCGAGTAAGTGATCGACCCTGGCCATAGGGATTCCTCAGAGGGCGTCTCTTGGCTCCCCAAACGAAGAATGTGTGTGGAGATCGAGAAAGATCACCGACCTAGGAGAACCAGCAAGACTTCCTCACCCTCCAGAGAGCCGCTGGGCCCCTGCCGTCCCTGCCACCGCCACCCCTACCCCTCGCCTTTGGCAGCGACGCCAACGAAAGGCAGGCAGACGAGTGGGAGAGTCGTGTGGTGGTGTCCCCCAAGGAAGGTGGGTCCATGCCGACGAGCGGTCGTCGGCGTGTGGAAAAGCCAGAGGCGGGCTGACTAGAAGGAGGGCGTCCTGGGGGAAGGGGCCAGGGTGTGAGGGAGAGAGGCCTGTTTCTCTTCCCCTGTTGGTCCCAAGTCAGGGGCCCAAAGGAGGAAAGCTGTCCGTTCCTTTCCGACTCGGACGGTTCGGGCGGGACCGACCGATCCCCGTGGCGGCGCGGTCGGGGCTTTCTGGACCAGAACCCCTCTCTCCGTCGCCTTTCGACCACACACACGCTTTAGAGGCCAAGAGAAAATGGATCGGGTCTCTCTGTCTCTCTCCCTAGAAAACAAGGGCCGGGGGCCGAGCCCGTGGACGAGCGGTCAAGTACGCGCCCCCACCCCGACCCCCGGCTTCGACGGCCCAGGTTTTCACCGGTTCGGATCCTGGGCGCAGCCCCAGACCCAGCATCGCCCTTCAAGCCCACATAGCAGAAACCCGAAAGACCTACCACTGGAACCTACAACTATGGATGGACGGGACGGGACGGGACGGGGCGGGGCGGGGCGGGGCGGGGCGGGGGTGGGGGGGGGCGGCTTTGGGGAGAAGGAAGAAAGAAAAAATAAAAGAAACACAAGGACGGTCATCGCGATAGTTCTTTCCACTTCCATCCATATGTTAACAGGACCCAAGTTTCCCGACCTCCATTTGGATGCATGTTAACTAAATGGAGAAGCTATTCAAAGGACTCCTCTAAAGAAGTCCACGTTCTTCTTTCTAAATGATAATGAAAATCATTGTCACCACCGCTCTTCCGACCCTCCATGTCCAGACGGCCTCCCGCCCCTCCCCCATCCCCAACTCCCGCCCCGCCCCGCCCCGCGCCGACCCCCGCCCCCGGCATTCGCCCCGCCCACCTTTCCCTCTCCACTCCTACCCCCCCGCCCCCCGCCGCCCGGGACACCACCCCCCGCACCCCACCCCCCCCCCATCCCGGCCGGGCCACCTGGTCGACC
>NW_027222298.1:17500-43118 GCF_041296265.1 Equus caballus
GCAGCTCACGGGGGCTCGGCCCCACCACCCACCTCCACGGCCAGGGCTCTCCCGCACACGGCGCCGGCGTCCCACGCCGGGCGCCTGGCGCACGGGCGCCACCCAACCGGAGCCGAGGGCACTTCGCCCGGGGCCACCACCGGCCTCGGTGGCCGGAGGCGACACCCGCGCGGCGAGGCCCATTTCGGTCCCGGCCGGTGGGCGGCGCGGCCAGGCGTCTGCCCGGGCGGGGGAGCACCGGCGGCAACGGGGAGCGCGGCGCGCGCCTCGACGGAGGGAGCGCGGGCTCGCGGGAAGGCTCCCGGGGACGGCCTCGGGCGCGGACGGGCCACCAGGAAAACACACGCGGGATCCCACCGCCAACGACACGCGAGGGCGGTCCCACGACGCCTGGGACGCCGGCCGGCCTCAGCCACCCTTCGGCCTCCCGCGGGCCCGGCCCCACCGCCGGGGCCTACGTGAGGCGCCCCCGCCGCCGGGGGCCGCCCCGTCCACCCAGCCACCCGTCTGCCTGTCTGGTCTGCTCCGGGACCCACGTCCCGAGGGAACGCGCCCGAGAGCGGCGGCGGCCCCCACCCATGCCCGCACGCCACCACCGGCTGCGGCTCGGGACGGGAGCGAGCGGAGAGCCAGCCGCTCGCGGCGGGGCGGAGCCCGGACAGGGCCGGGCCCTCTCCCCACCCCAGCACGCGACGGGAGAACCACGCGCACGCTCGCGCACACGCGCGGCCCCGCGCCCAACGACGGCCCGGCCGGGCGTGACCCTCCCCCGACTCGGAGGGGGGAGGCGCCGGCCGCGGTAGGCAAAGAGCGGCTCTGCCCACGCGCCACGGTGGTGGCGTCCGTGGCTACTACGCGCAGAGGAGGGGCGGCGGCTGGGGGGTCCGGTACCCCAAGGCACCCTCTCGGATCGCTAGAGAAGGCTTTCTCACCGAGGGCGTGTCGCCCCCGCCCATCGTCCGCCATCGGGCCCACCAAGGCGCTTACAGACACCATGGCCACACAACGCAGGAGGGGTCTGCGGTAGAGGTAAGGCCTAGAGCAAGTCGGAGCGTCCGTGGTCAGGGCCGCGAGCCCGCGCTGCCCCGGGCTCGCCATCTCCGGCCACACTGGGCTTAGCTAGGGATCTAAAAGGCCCCTGTGCGGCTCCCAAGTCAGTGCCTCCCCTCAGGCCGAGACCAAGGGAGGCAGAGACTGGGACGGAGGTGCCGATCAAACAGCACCTCCCAACCAAAGAGCCAGCATCACGCCGCTGGCTCGGCCCGCCACGATCACTCCCACACCCGCGTGGAAACCCCAGCAAGGGGAACACGCGGGCACGCGCCCGAGCCTGCCCGCCCCCACACGGCACGCCGTGGGGGGGGGCGACGAGGCACCCGTCCCCCCCGAGGGGGACGGGCACGCCTCCCTTACCGACTCGACCCCCCGCTTCTCAGACACACCAGCGCAGCGGTCACCTGAGGAGGGCGACGGGAACAGGGAACGACACCGCCAATCGGCCTCAGGCGCCTGAGGGACGACCTGGAACACTCCAGGGGCACCGCCAACGGCCGGGGGAGCGCGCTCACGCGTCCAAGAAGGCGCGCGGCGCGGCGGCAACACGGCCCGCCCCACCGTGGGGAGGGCCGCCCGCGAGACACAGCCAAGAGGCACAGGCGGAGCATCCGCCGCGTCACGGAGACCCCGACACCGCCCACGCCACAAGGCACGGGGCGGGGGAGCGAGGTCGGGCCGGATTCCGCACCCCTGCCACCTCCCACACGCCACTCGCAGCGGGGGAGAACGGGCGAGGGGGCCCGCGGGCAGAGCGAGAAGAGCGGTCCCGTTCGCCATGAACGTCCGTCCCTCGTCTGGCACGGCTTAGGCCCGGCCCGGGAGAGCACAGCATCACCACATCGATCAGCAGCATAACGCGAGGGATCCCCGAGCAAGGGAAGGCCGGCGAGGACAGCGAGCGGAGGAGCCTGCTTCAGCCTCACCGGCCCCCCTCCTCCTCTAGCAAGCGCGGGCGACGACCCCAGGACGAGAACGCCTGACACGCACTGGCACGGAGCCGGCGGGACGGGGTAAGTCGCGACCGCACCCGGGTGCCGGCAGCAGGGAGTGCACGTGGTAGAGGACCCCGCGCCCCTAACCCCGCCGCCCTCGGGTACCAGAGACCGGAGGTGGCACCACGGTCGCGGGGACGCCTGGAACGCACAAGAGCCGGCGCGCAGGCCCCAGCGGGCGGCTCAAGCGGCGGGGGTGGAAACGGGCGTCCGGTTCTCGGCCAGAGCCCGGAGACCTCCCCGCACACGCATCCAGGCACCCGGAAGCTCTCGGGCGACTGTCACCCGAGCAGAGCGTGTCAGCACTTATCTGGCGGCACAAAACCACCCATTCAGGGGCAAGAATCGCCGCGCCCGGAGACGGGGCCCACCCACGGATCACGAGGGGAACCCCTGGATCACGGCCACGGCCACCAGACCCCAAGCACGACCCCATCGCCACCAGGCCCGGAGCTCCCGGGGCCATCTGGTCGACCCCAGAAGCGTGGCGGCAGGGGGAGCCGGGGACAGCCTCCCCGGGCCGCCCGCGCGGGCCGGGACCGGTCGGTCCCTCCCTCTGAGTCGCCGGGTCAGGACTTAGAAAAGAATTCCACGGAGGAGCCTCCGGCGACCGGGCCCGGGGCGGGACCGTGGCTCCCGTCCCTCAGCCGGGGCTCCACCTACGCCTCGAGCCGGCCCCCTCCCACCTCCGGACAAAGACGCGACCCGCGAAACTCGGAGAGAGAAGTCCGGTCCGACGGCCCGGACCCACCCCGGGCACGCGTCCCGGCCGGGGACGCCCTCCCCGGCCCGCCCTCGAGGGCTCCCGGGGCCGGTCCACGCTCTTCTCCAGGGCGGGACTTGGACAAAAAACTGCCACGGAGGAGGAGGCATCCGAGGACCGGGCCCGGTCCCCACCGCCAGAGCCGGTCGACTCGGAAGACCAGTGGGGAAAAGGCCAGCCCGGCGGCCGAGCCCGTCGCGCCCTCCACGGGCCTCCCCCGCAAGGCCCCGGCCGGTCCCCCACCTCCGGAGCGGGGCGCGGAAAGGGGATCGGCGACGCGGAAGGCCCGACCACCGGGCCGCCCTCAGGACGACGGCCGGGCACGGGACGAGTTCCCTCGCCCGTTCCCCCGCGGTGGCCCCCCACCCCCTCCCGGGGACGGAGGGGCACCGGCGGCTGCTGGTCGACCCGTCCGGGAGGCCCCACACCCCGGCCGGCACCGGGCGGCGCGGCGACAGCCACCTCCCTCAGTAGCCTGCACCTCCAATCTCCGGCGAGCGGGCGTCGCGCTCACGCACCGGCGCCACCGGGCCAGATCCCGCCAGCGACGCCGGCCTCCCGGGACTCTGCCTCGGTCACCGCGGCCGAGTCCCGTCCCTTGGCCCGCGTCGCCGGAGCTCCGGAGGAAAGAGACGATATAAAAGCGGCCGCCAGGTGGCACCCGGCGACCGGCGACCGCCTCAGCGGGACGGAGCCGGAGCGCGGGCCCGCCGGGGAGCACAGCCGGGCCGCCGGGCCGCCAGATCCCGTCCCGGCGCCCCCTCGGACCCAGCCTCCCGGCCCAGCTCGGCCCCGGGGCGTCCGCCCGCGGGCTCCCGGCCGCCAAGGCGCAGCCCCAGCCGCAGGAGGGGGACCCGGAAAAGGTTTCTCGGGCGCTCACCGGGAAGGGGACGGGGAGAGTTCCCCCAGAGAGGCCAGGGGTCGGCCCGGGCCGGGCTGAGCCGGTGCGGCCGGGAGGCCGCCGCTTCCCGGAGCGGCCGGAGCGCCCCCGGGGCTCCCGGGAGGACTTAGAAAATCAGGGCGGGCGGGGACGGTCAAACCGAAACCAGGCACGTCATCCGAGAAGGACCGTGATGACGGGAGGAGGAAAGCTTTCAAGCGCAGAGGGTCTGTCGAAGGCAGGCGGAGAGTCTACCCGCTGAAACGGACGAAGATGGGAAAAAGAGGCTAGCTGAGGTGCCGACATTTAAGGAAATTAAAAAAAAAAAAAAAAGCACGAGGGCGTGGAGAACTGGGGGAAAATCAACACTGAGAAATCTACCCTCTGAAACTGACGAAGATGGGCAACAGGGGCTAGCTCGGGTGGCAATCTTTAAGCAGAACACACACACACACACACACACACACACACACACAAGCGCGTAGAGACCTGGGGAAAAAGCAACGCTGAGAAATCTACCCTCTGAAACTGACGAACATGGGCAACACAGGCTAGCTCAGGTGGCAATCGTTAAGCAAAAAAATAAATAAATAAAATAAAAAACTACAATGGCGAGGAGACCCGGTGAAAAAGCAACCCTGAAAAAAGGTACCCTCTGAAACGGAGGAAGCAGGGCAACAGAGCCTAGCTCAGGTGACAATATTTAAGCCAAAAAGAAAGAAACAAAGAAACAAAGAAACAAAGAAAAGAGCAAGGGAGTGGAGACCTTGGGAAAGAGCGATACTGAAAAATCTAGCCTCTGAAACTGACAAAGATGGGCAACACACGTTAGCTCAAGTGCCAATCTTGCAAAGAAAACACACACACTCACACACACACACACACTGAGGGACGTGGAGACCTGGGGAAAAAGCAACACTGAGAAATCCACCCTCTGAAGCTGACGAAAATGGGCCACAGAGGCTAGCTCAGGCGGCAATCGTTAAGCAAAAGAAACACACAAGGGCGTGGAGACCTGGGGAAAAAGCAACACTGAGAAATCCACCCTCAGAAACTGAGAAAGAAGCGCAACAGAGGCTAGCTCAGGTGGCAATCGTTAAGCAAAAGAAACACACAAGGGCGTGGAGACCCGGGTAAAAAGCAGCACGGAGAAATCCACCCTCTGAAACTGAGGAACATGGGCAACAGACGCTAGCTCAGGTTGGAACCTTTAAGCAGAAAAGAAAGACACCAGGGCGTGGAGAGCTGGCGAAAAAAGCAACACTGAGAAAACTACCCTCTGAAACTGAGAAAGAAGCGCAACAGAGGCTAGCTCAGGTGGCAATCTTTAAGCAAAAGAAACACACAAGGGCGTGGAGACCTGGGGAAAAAGCAACACTGAGAAATCTACCCTCTGAAACTGATGAACATGGGCAACAGAGGCTAGCTCAGGTGGCAATCGTTAAGCAAAAGGAAAACACAAGGGCGTGGAGACCTGGGGAAAAAGCAACACTGAGAAATCCACCCTCTGAAGCTGACGAAAATGGGCAACAGAGGCTACCTCAGGTGGCAATCATTAAGCAAAATAATAAAATAAAATAAAAAACTACAATGGCGAGGAGACCCGGTGAAAAAGCAACCCTGAAAAAAGGTACCCGCTGAAACGGAGGAAGCAGGGCAACAGAGCCTAGCTCAGGTGACAATATTTAAGCCAAAAAGAAAGAAAGAAAGAAAGAAAGAAAGAAAGAAAGAAAGAAAGAAAAGAGCAAGGGAGTGGAGACCTTGGGAAAGAGCAATACTGAAAAATCTAGCCTCTGACTGACAAAGACTGGCAACACACGTTAGCTCAAGTGCCAATCTTGCAAAGAAAACACACACACTCACACACACACACACTGAGGGACGTGGAGATCTGGGGAAAAAGCAACACTGAGAAATCCACCCTCTGAAGCTGACGAAAATGGGCCACAGAGGCTAGCTCAGGTGGCAATCGTTAAGCAAAAGAAACACACAAGGGCGTGGAGACCCGGGTAAAAAGCAGCACGGAGAAATCCACCCTCTGAAACTGAGGAACATGGGCAACAGACCCTAGCTCAGGTTGCAACCTTTAAGCAGAAAAGAAAGACACAAGGGCGTGGAGACCCGGGTAAAAAGCAGCACGGAGAAATCCACCCTCTGAAACTGACGAACATGGGCAACAGAGGCTAGCTCAGGTGGCAATCGTTAAGCAAAAGAAACACACAGGGGCGTGGAGACCTGGGCAAAAAGCAGCACTGAGAAATCTACCCTCTGAAACTGACGAAGATGGGCCACAGAGGCTAGCTCAGGTGGCAATCGTTAAGCAAAAGAAACACACAAGGGCGTGGAGACCTGGGGAAAAAGCAACACTGAGAAATCCACCCTCTCAAACTGACGAACATGGGCAACACGGGCTAGCTCAGGTGGCAATTTTTAAGGAAAAATAAAAGGAAGTGCGTGGAGACCTGGGGAAAAAGCAACACGGAGAAATCCACCCTCAGAAACTGAGAAAGAAGCGCAACAAAGGCTAGCTCAGGTGGCAATCGTTAAGCAAAAGAAACACACAAGGGCGTGGAGACCTGGGGAAAAAGCAGCACTGAGAAATGTACCCTCTGAAACTGACGACGATGGGCAACAGAGGCTAGCTCAGGTGGCAATCTTTAAGCAAAAGGGAAACACAAGGGCGTGGAGACCTGGGGAAAAAGCAACACTGAGAATTCTACCCTCTGAAACTGCCGAAGATGGGCAACAGATGCTAGCTTTGGTTCAATATTTGAGCAAAAAAAAAAAAAAAAAAACACACACACACACACACACACAAGGGCGTGCAGAACTTGGGAAAGAGCAAGACTGAGAAATCTACCCTCTGAAACTGACAAAGATGGGCAACAGAGACTAGCTCAGGTGGCAATCGTTAAGCAAAAGAAACACACAAGGGCGTGGAGACCTGGGGAAAAAGCAGCACGGAGAAATCCACACTCTGAAACTGACGAAGATGGGCCACAGAGGCTACCTCAGGTGGCAATCATTAAGCAAAAATATAAAATAAAATAAAAAAACTACAATGGCGAGGAGACCCGGTGAAAAAGCAACCCTGAAAAAAGGTACCCGCTGAAACGGAGGAAGCAGGGCAACAGAGCCTAGCTCAGGTGACAATATTTAAGCCAAAAAGAAAGAAAGAAAGAAAGAAAGGTAGGAAGAAAGAAAAGAGCAAGGGAGTGGAGACCTTGGGAAAGAGCGATACTGAAAAATCTAGCCTCTGACTGACAAAGACTGGCAACACACGTTAGCTCAAGTGCCAATCTTGCAAAGAAAACACACACACTCACACACACACACACTGAGGGACTTGGAGACCTGGGGAAAAAGCAACACTGAGAAATCCACCCTCTGAAGCTGACGAAAATGGGCCACAGAGGCTAGCTCAGGTGGCAATCGTTAAGCAAAAGAAACACACAAGGGCGTGGAGACCTGGGGAAAAAGCAACACGGAGAAATCCACCCTCTGAAACTGACGAAGAAGGGCAACAGATGCTAGCTTAGGTTCAATATTTGAGCAAAAAAAAAAAAAAAAAAAAAACCCACACACAAGGGCGTGCAGAACTTGGGAAAGAGCAAGACTGAGAAATCTACCCTCTGAAACTGACAAAGATGGGCCACAGAGGCTAGCTCAGGTGGCAATCGTTAAGCAAAAGAAACACACAAGGGCGTGGAGACCTGGGGAAAAAGCAGCACTGAGAAATGTACCCTCTGAAACTGACGACGATGGGCAACAGAGGCTAGCTCAGGTGGCAATCGTTAAGCAAAAGGAAAACACAAGGGCGTGGAGACCTGGGGAAAAAGCAACACTGAGAAATCCACCCTCTGAAGCTGACGAAAATGGGCAACAGAGGCTACCTCAGGTGGCAATCATTAAGCAAAAAAATAAAATAAAATACAAAACTACAATGGCGAGGAGACCCGGTGAAAAAGCAACCCTGAAAAAAGGTACCCTCTGAAACGGAGGAAGCAGGGCAACAGAGCCTCGCTCAGGTGACAATATTTAAGCCAAAAAGAGAAAGAAAGAAAGAAAGAAAGAAAGAAAGAAAGAAAGAAAGAAAGAAAAGAGCAAGGGAGTGGAGACCTTGGGAAAGAGCAATACTGAAAAATCTAGCCTCTGACTGACAAAGACTGGCAACACACGTTAGCTCAAGTGCCAATCTTGCAAAGAAAACACACACACTCACACACACACACACTGAGGGACGTGGAGATCTGGGGAAAAAGCAACACTGAGAAATCCACCCTCTGAAGCTGACGAAAATGGGCCACAGAGGCTAGCTCAGGTGGCAATCGTTAAGCAAAAGAAACACACAAGGGCGTGGAGACCCGGGTAAAAAGCAGCACGGAGAAATCCACCCTCTGAAACTGAGGAACATGGGCAACAGACCCTAGCTCAGGTTGCAACCTTTAAGCAGAAAAGAAAGACACAAGGGCGTGGAGACCCGGGTAAAAAGCAGCACGGAGAAATCCACCCTCTGAAACTGACGAACATGGGCAACAGAGGCTAGCTCAGGTGGCAATCGTTAAGCAAAAGAAACACACAGGGGCGTGGAGACCTGGGCAAAAAGCAGCACTGAGAAATCTACCCTCTGAAACTGACGAAGATGGGCCACAGAGGCTAGCTCAGGTGGCAATCGTTAAGCAAAAGAAACACACAAGGGCGTGGAGACCTGGGGAAAAAGCAACACTGAGAAATCCACCCTCTCAAACTGACGAACATGGGCAACACGGGCTAGCTCAGGTGGCAATTTTTAAGGAAAAATAAAAGGAAGTGCGTGGAGACCTGGGGAAAAAGCAACACGGAGAAATCCACCCTCAGAAACTGAGAAAGAAGCGCAACAAAGGCTAGCTCAGGTGGCAATCGTTAAGCAAAAGAAACACACAAGGGCGTGGAGACCTGGGGAAAAAGCAGCACTGAGAAATGTACCCTCTGAAACTGACGACGATGGGCAACAGAGGCTAGCTCAGGTGGCAATCTTTAAGCAAAAGGGAAACACAAGGGCGTGGAGACCTGGGGAAAAAGCAACACTGAGAATTCTACCCTCTGAAACTGCCGAAGATGGGCAACAGATGCTAGCTTTGGTTCAATATTTGAGCAAAAAAAAAAAAAAAAAAAAACACACACACACACACACAAGGGCGTGCAGAACTTGGGAAAGAGCAAGACTGAGAAATCTACCCTCTGAAACTGACAAAGATGGGCAACAGAGACTAGCTCAGGTGGCAATCGTTAAGCAAAAGAAACACACAAGGGCGTGGAGACCTGGGGAAAAAGCAGCACGGAGAAATCCACACTCTGAAACTGACGAAGATGGGCCACAGAGGCTACCTCAGGTGGCAATCATTAAGCAAAAATATAAAATAAAATAAAAAAACTACAATGGCGAGGAGACCCGGTGAAAAAGCAACCCTGAAAAAAGGTACCCGCTGAAACGGAGGAAGCAGGGCAACAGAGCCTAGCTCAGGTGACAATATTTAAGCCAAAAAGAAAGAAAGAAAGAAAGAAAGGTAGGAAGAAAGAAAAGAGCAAGGGAGTGGAGACCTTGGGAAAGAGCGATACTGAAAAATCTAGCCTCTGACTGACAAAGACTGGCAACACACGTTAGCTCAAGTGCCAATCTTGCAAAGAAAACACACACACTCACACACACACACACTGAGGGACTTGGAGACCTGGGGAAAAAGCAACACTGAGAAATCCACCCTCTGAAGCTGACGAAAATGGGCCACAGAGGCTAGCTCAGGTGGCAATCGTTAAGCAAAAGAAACACACAAGGGCGTGGAGACCTGGGGAAAAAGCAACACGGAGAAATCCACCCTCTGAAACTGACGAAGAAGGGCAACAGATGCTAGCTTAGGTTCAATATTTGAGCAAAAAAAAAAAAAAAAAAAAACCCACACACAAGGGCGTGCAGAACTTGGGAAAGAGCAAGACTGAGAAATCTACCCTCTGAAACTGACAAAGATGGGCCACAGAGGCTAGCTCAGGTGGCAATCGTTAAGCAAAAGAAACACACAAGGGCGTGGAGACCTGGGGAAAAAGCAGCACTGAGAAATGTACCCTCTGAAACTGACGACGATGGGCAACAGAGGCTAGCTCAGGTGGCAATCGTTAAGCAAAAGGAAAACACAAGGGCGTGGAGACCTGGGGAAAAAGCAACACTGAGAAATCCACCCTCTGAAGCTGACGAAAATGGGCAACAGAGGCTACCTCAGGTGGCAATCATTAAGCAAAAAAATAAAATAAAATACAAAACTACAATGGCGAGGAGACCCGGTGAAAAAGCAACCCTGAAAAAAGGTACCCTCTGAAACGGAGGAAGCAGGGCAACAGAGCCTCGCTCAGGTGACAATATTTAAGCCAAAAAGAGAAAGAAAGAAAGAAAGAAAGAAAGAAAGAAAGAAAGAAAGAAAGAAAGAAAAGAGCAAGGGAGTGGAGACCTTGGGAAAGAGCAATACTGAAAAATCTAGCCTCTGACTGACAAAGACTGGCAACACACGTTAGCTCAAGTGCCAATCTTGCAAAGAAAACACACACACTCACACACACACACACTGAGGGACGTGGAGATCTGGGGAAAAAGCAACACTGAGAAATCCACCCTCTGAAGCTGACGAAAATGGGCCACAGAGGCTAGCTCAGGTGGCAATCGTTAAGCAAAAGAAACACACAAGGGCGTGGAGACCCGGGTAAAAAGCAGCACGGAGAAATCCACCCTCTGAAACTGAGGAACATGGGCAACAGACCCTAGCTCAGGTTGCAACCTTTAAGCAGAAAAGAAAGACACAAGGGCGTGGAGACCCGGGTAAAAAGCAGCACGGAGAAATCCACCCTCTGAAACTGACGAACATGGGCAACAGAGGCTAGCTCAGGTGGCAATCGTTAAGCAAAAGAAACACACAGGGGCGTGGAGACCTGGGCAAAAAGCAGCACTGAGAAATCTACCCTCTGAAACTGACGAAGATGGGCCACAGAGGCTAGCTCAGGTGGCAATCGTTAAGCAAAAGAAACACACAAGGGCGTGGAGACCTGGGGAAAAAGCAACACTGAGAAATCCACCCTCTCAAACTGACGAACATGGGCAACACGGGCTAGCTCAGGTGGCAATTTTTAAGGAAAAATAAAAGGAAGTGCGTGGAGACCTGGGGAAAAAGCAACACGGAGAAATCCACCCTCAGAAACTGAGAAAGAAGCGCAACAAAGGCTAGCTCAGGTGGCAATCGTTAAGCAAAAGAAACACACAAGGGCGTGGAGACCTGGGGAAAAAGCAGCACTGAGAAATGTACCCTCTGAAACTGACGACGATGGGCAACAGAGGCTAGCTCAGGTGGCAATCTTTAAGCAAAAGGGAAACACAAGGGCGTGGAGACCTGGGGAAAAAGCAACACTGAGAATTCTACCCTCTGAAACTGCCGAAGATGGGCAACAGATGCTAGCTTTGGTTCAATATTTGAGCAAAAAAAAAAAAAAAAAAACACACACACACACACACACACAAGGGCGTGCAGAACTTGGGAAAGAGCAAGACTGAGAAATCTACCCTCTGAAACTGACAAAGATGGGCAACAGAGACTAGCTCAGGTGGCAATCGTTAAGCAAAAGAAACACACAAGGGCGTGGAGACCTGGGGAAAAAGCAGCACGGAGAAATCCACACTCTGAAACTGACGAAGATGGGCCACAGAGGCTACCTCAGGTGGCAATCATTAAGCAAAAATATAAAATAAAATAAAAAAACTACAATGGCGAGGAGACCCGGTGAAAAAGCAACCCTGAAAAAAGGTACCCGCTGAAACGGAGGAAGCAGGGCAACAGAGCCTAGCTCAGGTGACAATATTTAAGCCAAAAAGAAAGAAAGAAAGAAAGAAAGGTAGGAAGAAAGAAAAGAGCAAGGGAGTGGAGACCTTGGGAAAGAGCGATACTGAAAAATCTAGCCTCTGACTGACAAAGACTGGCAACACACGTTAGCTCAAGTGCCAATCTTGCAAAGAAAACACACACACTCACACACACACACACTGAGGGACTTGGAGACCTGGGGAAAAAGCAACACTGAGAAATCCACCCTCTGAAGCTGACGAAAATGGGCCACAGAGGCTAGCTCAGGTGGCAATCGTTAAGCAAAAGAAACACACAAGGGCGTGGAGACCTGGGGAAAAAGCAACACGGAGAAATCCACCCTCTGAAACTGACGAAGAAGGGCAACAGATGCTAGCTTAGGTTCAATATTTGAGCAAAAAAAAAAAAAAAAAAAAAAAACCCACACACAAGGGCGTGCAGAACTTGGGAAAGAGCAAGACTGAGAAATCTACCCTCTGAAACTGACAAAGATGGGCCACAGAGGCTAGCTCAGGTGGCAATCGTTAAGCAAAAGAAACACACAAGGGCGTGGAGACCTGGGGAAAAAGCAGCACTGAGAAATGTACCCTCTGAAACTGACGACGATGGGCAACAGAGGCTAGCTCAGGTGGCAATCGTTAAGCAAAAGGAAAACACAAGGGCGTGGAGACCTGGGGAAAAAGCAACACTGAGAAATCCACCCTCTGAAGCTGACGAAAATGGGCAACAGAGGCTACCTCAGGTGGCAATCATTAAGCAAAAAAATAAAATAAAATACAAAACTACAATGGCGAGGAGACCCGGTGAAAAAGCAACCCTGAAAAAAGGTACCCTCTGAAACGGAGGAAGCAGGGCAACAGAGCCTCGCTCAGGTGACAATATTTAAGCCAAAAAGAGAAAGAAAGAAAGAAAGAAAGAAAGAAAGAAAGAAAGAAAGAAAGAAAGAAAGAGAGCAAGGGAGTGGAGACCTTGGGAAAGAGCAATACTGAAAAATCTAGCCTCTGACTGACAAAGACTGGCAACACACGTTAGCTCAAGTGCCAATCTTGCAAAGAAAACACACACACTCACACACACACACACTGAGGGACGTGGAGATCTGGGGAAAAAGCAACACTGAGAAATCCACCCTCTGAAGCTGACGAAAATGGGCCACAGAGGCTAGCTCAGGTGGCAATCGTTAAGCAAAAGAAACACACAAGGGCGTGGAGACCCGGGTAAAAAGCAGCACGGAGAAATCCACCCTCTGAAACTGAGGAACATGGGCAACAGACCCTAGCTCAGGTTGCAACCTTTAAGCAGAAAAGAAAGACACAAGGGCGTGGAGACCCGGGTAAAAAGCAGCACGGAGAAATCCACCCTCTGAAACTGACGAACATGGGCAACAGAGGCTAGCTCAGGTGGCAATCGTTAAGCAAAAGAAACACACAGGGGCGTGGAGACCTGGGCAAAAAGCAGCACTGAGAAATCTACCCTCTGAAACTGACGAAGATGGGCCACAGAGGCTAGCTCAGGTGGCAATCGTTAAGCAAAAGAAACACACAAGGGCGTGGAGACCTGGGGAAAAAGCAACACTGAGAAATCCACCCTCTCAAACTGACGAACATGGGCAACACGGGCTAGCTCAGGTGGCAATTTTTAAGGAAAAATAAAAGGAAGTGCGTGGAGACCTGGGGAAAAAGCAACACGGAGAAATCCACCCTCAGAAACTGAGAAAGAAGCGCAACAAAGGCTAGCTCAGGTGGCAATCGTTAAGCAAAAGAAACACACAAGGGCGTGGAGACCTGGGGAAAAAGCAGCACTGAGAAATGTACCCTCTGAAACTGACGACGATGGGCAACAGAGGCTAGCTCAGGTGGCAATCTTTAAGCAAAAGGGAAACACAAGGGCGTGGAGACCTGGGGAAAAAGCAACACTGAGAATTCTACCCTCTGAAACTGCCGAAGATGGGCAACAGATGCTAGCTTTGGTTCAATATTTGAGCAAAAAAAAAAAAAAAAAAAAACACACACACACACACACAAGGGCGTGCAGAACTTGGGAAAGAGCAAGACTGAGAAATCTACCCTCTGAAACTGACAAAGATGGGCAACAGAGACTAGCTCAGGTGGCAATCGTTAAGCAAAAGAAACACACAAGGGCGTGGAGACCTGGGGAAAAAGCAGCACGGAGAAATCCACACTCTGAAACTGACGAAGATGGGCCACAGAGGCTACCTCAGGTGGCAATCATTAAGCAAAAATATAAAATAAAATAAAAAAACTACAATGGCGAGGAGACCCGGTGAAAAAGCAACCCTGAAAAAAGGTACCCGCTGAAACGGAGGAAGCAGGGCAACAGAGCCTAGCTCAGGTGACAATATTTAAGCCAAAAAGAAAGAAAGAAAGAAAGAAAGGTAGGAAGAAAGAAAAGAGCAAGGGAGTGGAGACCTTGGGAAAGAGCGATACTGAAAAATCTAGCCTCTGACTGACAAAGACTGGCAACACACGTTAGCTCAAGTGCCAATCTTGCAAAGAAAACACACACACTCACACACACACACACTGAGGGACTTGGAGACCTGGGGAAAAAGCAACACTGAGAAATCCACCCTCTGAAGCTGACGAAAATGGGCCACAGAGGCTAGCTCAGGTGGCAATCGTTAAGCAAAAGAAACACACAAGGGCGTGGAGACCTGGGGAAAAAGCAACACGGAGAAATCCACCCTCTGAAACTGACGAAGAAGGGCAACAGATGCTAGCTTAGGTTCAATATTTGAGCAAAAAAAAAAAAAAAAAAAAACCCACACACAAGGGCGTGCAGAACTTGGGAAAGAGCAAGACTGAGAAATCTACCCTCTGAAACTGACAAAGATGGGCCACAGAGGCTAGCTCAGGTGGCAATCGTTAAGCAAAAGAAACACACAAGGGCGTGGAGACCTGGGGAAAAAGCAGCACTGAGAAATGTACCCTCTGAAACTGACGACGATGGGCAACAGAGGCTAGCTCAGGTGGCAATCGTTAAGCAAAAGGAAAACACAAGGGCGTGGAGACCTGGGGAAAAAGCAACACTGAGAAATCCACCCTCTGAAGCTGACGAAAATGGGCAACAGAGGCTACCTCAGGTGGCAATCATTAAGCAAAAAAATAAAATAAAATACAAAACTACAATGGCGAGGAGACCCGGTGAAAAAGCAACCCTGAAAAAAGGTACCCTCTGAAACGGAGGAAGCAGGGCAACAGAGCCTCGCTCAGGTGACAATATTTAAGCCAAAAAGAGAAAGAAAGAAAGAAAGAAAGAAAGAAAGAAAGAAAGAAAGAAAGAAAAGAGCAAGGGAGTGGAGACCTTGGGAAAGAGCAATACTGAAAAATCTAGCCTCTGACTGACAAAGACTGGCAACACACGTTAGCTCAAGTGCCAATCTTGCAAAGAAAACACACACACTCACACACACACACACTGAGGGACGTGGAGATCTGGGGAAAAAGCAACACTGAGAAATCCACCCTCTGAAGCTGACGAAAATGGGCCACAGAGGCTAGCTCAGGTGGCAATCGTTAAGCAAAAGAAACACACAAGGGCGTGGAGACCCGGGTAAAAAGCAGCACGGAGAAATCCACCCTCTGAAACTGAGGAACATGGGCAACAGACCCTAGCTCAGGTTGCAACCTTTAAGCAGAAAAGAAAGACACAAGGGCGTGGAGACCCGGGTAAAAAGCAGCACGGAGAAATCCACCCTCTGAAACTGACGAACATGGGCAACAGAGGCTAGCTCAGGTGGCAATCGTTAAGCAAAAGAAACACACAGGGGCGTGGAGACCTGGGCAAAAAGCAGCACTGAGAAATCTACCCTCTGAAACTGACGAAGATGGGCCACAGAGGCTAGCTCAGGTGGCAATCGTTAAGCAAAAGAAACACACAAGGGCGTGGAGACCTGGGGAAAAAGCAACACTGAGAAATCCACCCTCTCAAACTGACGAACATGGGCAACACGGGCTAGCTCAGGTGGCAATTTTTAAGGAAAAATAAAAGGAAGTGCGTGGAGACCTGGGGAAAAAGCAACACGGAGAAATCCACCCTCAGAAACTGAGAAAGAAGCGCAACAAAGGCTAGCTCAGGTGGCAATCGTTAAGCAAAAGAAACACACAAGGGCGTGGAGACCTGGGGAAAAAGCAGCACTGAGAAATGTACCCTCTGAAACTGACGACGATGGGCAACAGAGGCTAGCTCAGGTGGCAATCTTTAAGCAAAAGGGAAACACAAGGGCGTGGAGACCTGGGGAAAAAGCAACACTGAGAATTCTACCCTCTGAAACTGCCGAAGATGGGCAACAGATGCTAGCTTTGGTTCAATATTTGAGCAAAAAAAAAAAAAAAAAAACACACACACACACACACACACAAGGGCGTGCAGAACTTGGGAAAGAGCAAGACTGAGAAATCTACCCTCTGAAACTGACAAAGATGGGCAACAGAGACTAGCTCAGGTGGCAATCGTTAAGCAAAAGAAACACACAAGGGCGTGGAGACCTGGGGAAAAAGCAGCACGGAGAAATCCACACTCTGAAACTGACGAAGATGGGCCACAGAGGCTACCTCAGGTGGCAATCATTAAGCAAAAATATAAAATAAAATAAAAAAACTACAATGGCGAGGAGACCCGGTGAAAAAGCAACCCTGAAAAAAGGTACCCGCTGAAACGGAGGAAGCAGGGCAACAGAGCCTAGCTCAGGTGACAATATTTAAGCCAAAAAGAAAGAAAGAAAGAAAGAAAGGTAGGAAGAAAGAAAAGAGCAAGGGAGTGGAGACCTTGGGAAAGAGCGATACTGAAAAATCTAGCCTCTGACTGACAAAGACTGGCAACACACGTTAGCTCAAGTGCCAATCTTGCAAAGAAAACACACACACTCACACACACACACACTGAGGGACTTGGAGACCTGGGGAAAAAGCAACACTGAGAAATCCACCCTCTGAAGCTGACGAAAATGGGCCACAGAGGCTAGCTCAGGTGGCAATCGTTAAGCAAAAGAAACACACAAGGGCGTGGAGACCTGGGGAAAAAGCAACACGGAGAAATCCACCCTCTGAAACTGACGAAGAAGGGCAACAGATGCTAGCTTAGGTTCAATATTTGAGCAAAAAAAAAAAAAAAAAAAAAAACCCACACACAAGGGCGTGCAGAACTTGGGAAAGAGCAAGACTGAGAAATCTACCCTCTGAAACTGACAAAGATGGGCCACAGAGGCTAGCTCAGGTGGCAATCGTTAAGCAAAAGAAACACACAAGGGCGTGGAGACCTGGGGAAAAAGCAGCACTGAGAAATGTACCCTCTGAAACTGACGACGATGGGCAACAGAGGCTAGCTCAGGTGGCAATCGTTAAGCAAAAGGAAAACACAAGGGCGTGGAGACCTGGGGAAAAAGCAACACTGAGAAATCCACCCTCTGAAGCTGACGAAAATGGGCAACAGAGGCTACCTCAGGTGGCAATCATTAAGCAAAAAAATAAAATAAAATACAAAACTACAATGGCGAGGAGACCCGGTGAAAAAGCAACCCTGAAAAAAGGTACCCTCTGAAACGGAGGAAGCAGGGCAACAGAGCCTCGCTCAGGTGACAATATTTAAGCCAAAAAGAAAGAAAGAAAGAAAGAAAGAAAGAAAGAAAGAAAGAAAGAAAGAAAGAAAGAAAGAAAGAAAGAAAAGAGCAAGGGAGTGGAGACCTTGGGAAAGAGCAATACTGAAAAATCTAGCCTCTGACTGACAAAGACTGGCAACACACGTTAGCTCAAGTGCCAATCTTGCAAAGAAAACACACACACTCACACACACACACACTGAGGGACGTGGAGATCTGGGGAAAAAGCAACACTGAGAAATCCACCCTCTGAAGCTGACGAAAATGGGCCACAGAGGCTAGCTCAGGTGGCAATCGTTAAGCAAAAGAAACACACAAGGGCGTGGAGACCCGGGTAAAAAGCAGCACGGAGAAATCCACCCTCTGAAACTGAGGAACATGGGCAACAGACCCTAGCTCAGGTTGCAACCTTTAAGCAGAAAAGAAAGACACAAGGGCGTGGAGACCCGGGTAAAAAGCAGCACGGAGAAATCCACCCTCTGAAACTGACGAACATGGGCAACAGAGGCTAGCTCAGGTGGCAATCGTTAAGCAAAAGAAACACACAGGGGCGTGGAGACCTGGGCAAAAAGCAGCACTGAGAAATCTACCCTCTGAAACTGACGAAGATGGGCCACAGAGGCTAGCTCAGGTGGCAATCGTTAAGCAAAAGAAACACACAAGGGCGTGGAGACCTGGGGAAAAAGCAACACTGAGAAATCCACCCTCTCAAACTGACGAACATGGGCAACACGGGCTAGCTCAGGTGGCAATTTTTAAGGAAAAATAAAAGGAAGTGCGTGGAGACCTGGGGAAAAAGCAACACGGAGAAATCCACCCTCAGAAACTGAGAAAGAAGCGCAACAAAGGCTAGCTCAGGTGGCAATCGTTAAGCAAAAGAAACACACAAGGGCGTGGAGACCTGGGGAAAAAGCAGCACTGAGAAATGTACCCTCTGAAACTGACGACGATGGGCAACAGAGGCTAGCTCAGGTGGCAATCTTTAAGCAAAAGGGAAACACAAGGGCGTGGAGACCTGGGGAAAAAGCAACACTGAGAATTCTACCCTCTGAAACTGCCGAAGATGGGCAACAGATGCTAGCTTTGGTTCAATATTTGAGCAAAAAAAAAGAAAAAAAAACACACACACACACACACACACAAGGGCGTGCAGAACTTGGGAAAGAGCAAGACTGAGAAATCTACCCTCTGAAACTGACAAAGATGGGCAACAGAGACTAGCTCAGGTGGCAATCGTTAAGCAAAAGAAACACACAAGGGCGTGGAGACCTGGGGAAAAAGCAGCACGGAGAAATCCACACTCTGAAACTGACGAAGATGGGCCACAGAGGCTACCTCAGGTGGCAATCATTAAGCAAAAATATAAAATAAAATAAAAAAACTACAATGGCGAGGAGACCCGGTGAAAAAGCAACCCTGAAAAAAGGTACCCGCTGAAACGGAGGAAGCAGGGCAACAGAGCCTAGCTCAGGTGACAATATTTAAGCCAAAAAGAAAGAAAGAAAGAAAGAAAGGTAGGAAGAAAGAAAAGAGCAAGGGAGTGGAGACCTTGGGAAAGAGCGATACTGAAAAATCTAGCCTCTGACTGACAAAGACTGGCAACACACGTTAGCTCAAGTGCCAATCTTGCAAAGAAAACACACACACTCACACACACACACACTGAGGGACTTGGAGACCTGGGGAAAAAGCAACACTGAGAAATCCACCCTCTGAAGCTGACGAAAATGGGCCACAGAGGCTAGCTCAGGTGGCAATCGTTAAGCAAAAGAAACACACAAGGGCGTGGAGACCTGGGGAAAAAGCAACACGGAGAAATCCACCCTCTGAAACTGACGAAGAAGGGCAACAGATGCTAGCTTAGGTTCAATATTTGAGCAAAAAAAAAAAAAAAAAAAAAAACCCACACACAAGGGCGTGCAGAACTTGGGAAAGAGCAAGACTGAGAAATCTACCCTCTGAAACTGACAAAGATGGGCCACAGAGGCTAGCTCAGGTGGCAATCGTTAAGCAAAAGAAACACACAAGGGCGTGGAGACCTGGGGAAAAAGCAGCACTGAGAAATGTACCCTCTGAAACTGACGACGATGGGCAACAGAGGCTAGCTCAGGTGGCAATCGTTAAGCAAAAGGAAAACACAAGGGCGTGGAGACCTGGGGAAAAAGCAACACTGAGAAATCCACCCTCTGAAGCTGACGAAAATGGGCAACAGAGGCTACCTCAGGTGGCAATCATTAAGCAAAAAAATAAAATAAAATACAAAACTACAATGGCGAGGAGACCCGGTGAAAAAGCAACCCTGAAAAAAGGTACCCTCTGAAACGGAGGAAGCAGGGCAACAGAGCCTCGCTCAGGTGACAATATTTAAGCCAAAAAGAAAGAAAGAAAGAAAGAAAGAAAGAAAGAAAGAAAGAAAGAAAGAAAGAAAGAAAGAAAGAAAGAAAAGAGCAAGGGAGTGGAGACCTTGGGAAAGAGCAATACTGAAAAATCTAGCCTCTGACTGACAAAGACTGGCAACACACGTTAGCTCAAGTGCCAATCTTGCAAAGAAAACACACACACTCACACACACACACACTGAGGGACGTGGAGATCTGGGGAAAAAGCAACACTGAGAAATCCACCCTCTGAAGCTGACGAAAATGGGCCACAGAGGCTAGCTCAGGTGGCAATCGTTAAGCAAAAGAAACACACAAGGGCGTGGAGACCCGGGTAAAAAGCAGCACGGAGAAATCCACCCTCTGAAACTGAGGAACATGGGCAACAGACCCTAGCTCAGGTTGCAACCTTTAAGCAGAAAAGAAAGACACAAGGGCGTGGAGACCCGGGTAAAAAGCAGCACGGAGAAATCCACCCTCTGAAACTGACGAACATGGGCAACAGAGGCTAGCTCAGGTGGCAATCGTTAAGCAAAAGAAACACACAGGGGCGTGGAGACCTGGGCAAAAAGCAGCACTGAGAAATCTACCCTCTGAAACTGACGAAGATGGGCCACAGAGGCTAGCTCAGGTGGCAATCGTTAAGCAAAAGAAACACACAAGGGCGTGGAGACCTGGGGAAAAAGCAACACTGAGAAATCCACCCTCTCAAACTGACGAACATGGGCAACACGGGCTAGCTCAGGTGGCAATTTTTAAGGAAAAATAAAAGGAAGTGCGTGGAGACCTGGGGAAAAAGCAACACGGAGAAATCCACCCTCAGAAACTGAGAAAGAAGCGCAACAAAGGCTAGCTCAGGTGGCAATCGTTAAGCAAAAGAAACACACAAGGGCGTGGAGACCTGGGGAAAAAGCAGCACTGAGAAATGTACCCTCTGAAACTGACGACGATGGGCAACAGAGGCTAGCTCAGGTGGCAATCTTTAAGCAAAAGGGAAACACAAGGGCGTGGAGACCTGGGGAAAAAGCAACACTGAGAATTCTACCCTCTGAAACTGCCGAAGATGGGCAACAGATGCTAGCTTTGGTTCAATATTTGAGCAAAAAAAAAAAAAAAAAACACACACACACACACACACACAAGGGCGTGCAGAACTTGGGAAAGAGCAAGACTGAGAAATCTACCCTCTGAAACTGACAAAGATGGGCAACAGAGACTAGCTCAGGTGGCAATCGTTAAGCAAAAGAAACACACAAGGGCGTGGAGACCTGGGGAAAAAGCAGCACGGAGAAATCCACACTCTGAAACTGACGAAGATGGGCCACAGAGGCTACCTCAGGTGGCAATCATTAAGCAAAAATATAAAATAAAATAAAAAAACTACAATGGCGAGGAGACCCGGTGAAAAAGCAACCCTGAAAAAAGGTACCCGCTGAAACGGAGGAAGCAGGGCAACAGAGCCTAGCTCAGGTGACAATATTTAAGCCAAAAAGAAAGAAAGAAAGAAAGAAAGGTAGGAAGAAAGAAAAGAGCAAGGGAGTGGAGACCTTGGGAAAGAGCGATACTGAAAAATCTAGCCTCTGACTGACAAAGACTGGCAACACACGTTAGCTCAAGTGCCAATCTTGCAAAGAAAACACACACACTCACACACACACACACTGAGGGACTTGGAGACCTGGGGAAAAAGCAACACTGAGAAATCCACCCTCTGAAGCTGACGAAAATGGGCCACAGAGGCTAGCTCAGGTGGCAATCGTTAAGCAAAAGAAACACACAAGGGCGTGGAGACCTGGGGAAAAAGCAACACGGAGAAATCCACCCTCTGAAACTGACGAAGAAGGGCAACAGATGCTAGCTTAGGTTCAATATTTGAGCAAAAAAAAAAAAAAAAAAAAAAAAACCCACACACAAGGGCGTGCAGAACTTGGGAAAGAGCAAGACTGAGAAATCTACCCTCTGAAACTGACAAAGATGGGCCACAGAGGCTAGCTCAGGTGGCAATCGTTAAGCAAAAGAAACACACAAGGGCGTGGAGACCTGGGGAAAAAGCAGCACTGAGAAATGTACCCTCTGAAACTGACGACGATGGGCAACAGAGGCTAGCTCAGGTGGCAATCGTTAAGCAAAAGGAAAACACAAGGGCGTGGAGACCTGGGGAAAAAGCAACACTGAGAAATCCACCCTCTGAAGCTGACGAAAATGGGCAACAGAGGCTACCTCAGGTGGCAATCATTAAGCAAAAAAATAAAATAAAATACAAAACTACAATGGCGAGGAGACCCGGTGAAAAAGCAACCCTGAAAAAAGGTACCCTCTGAAACGGAGGAAGCAGGGCAACAGAGCCTCGCTCAGGTGACAATCTTTAAGCCAAAAAAAAAAAAAGAAAAGAAAAGAGCAAGGGAGTGGAGACCTTGGGAAAGAGCGATACTGAAAAATCTAGCCTCTGACTGACAAAGATTGGCAACACACGTTAGCTCAAGTGCCAATCTTGCAAAGAAAACACACACACTCACACACACACACAGTGAGGGACTTGGAGACCTGGGGAAAAAGCAACACTGAGAAACCTACCCTCTCAAACTGACGAAGATGGGCAACAGATGCTAGCTTAGGTTCAATATTTGAGCAAAAAAAACACACACACACACACACAAGGGCGTGCAGAACTTGGAAAGAGCAAGACTGAGAAATCTACCCTCTGAAACTGACAAGATGGGAAACAGAGGCTTAGCTCAGGTGGCAATCTTTAAGCAGAAAAAAAAACAACAACAACAAAAAAAAACCCCACAATGGAGTGGAGACCCGGGGGAAATCAACACTGAAAAATACAAATACAATGGAAGGCCAATAGACAGAGCAGGCACTTTCACCTGGGGAGGAGGAGGTACGCATGGATGACCAATGAGCGCATGAAAAGATGTGAGCTGTTCCCTGGAAAAGCAAGTGAGAAAATTAGAGGGAGACATTGTGGGGACACATGGGTGAGACTGGCTTCTTCCAAATACAGGAACAGGATCAAACTGCTAGTGAGGTCGCGGAGAAGCCAAGTCAGTCACTCACGCCTCACTGGTGGTGAAGGGAAACGGTATGGCCTCTGTGAAAAATGGCGTGGCGGGTTCCAAAACTCACACGCCGCGGAAACAACCACCGAAAGCGGCAACCTACATAAGCCCTTGGTGTATCTTGCCTCCTAAGAGCGTCTGTATGTAGCTGGAGCCTTGGGTCGTTAAGGCTTCCACAGTGATCTGTGGTGGTGGTGGTGGGGGGCCTTGGGCCTTGGGGGTCTCCGCTGGACCTCCAGGAAGTCAGCTTTTGTGGAGTCCCGTGAGTCCTTCCAGGGAGGGAGGCATCCAACCCGAGGGTGGTCTGGAGGGCCCCACTCCCGCCACTCCCGGGGGCTGGGGCGGGGGGCGGGGTGGGGCTGCGGCCACGTTCCTGTTCATTCACACAGAATCCGGGGCATGAATGTTCTTAGCAGCTCTGTTCCACACAGACCCACACTGGAAACCACACAGACGTCCTGCAAGTCCCATCCCTTGCTCATGTCGCCGGGGCTCCGGAGGAGGGCCACTCTGTAAAAGCGGCCGCCAGATGGCGCCCAACAACCGGCGCGGAGGGGTCAGCGGGAGGGAACCGGCCAGCGAGAGTGCACAGCCTGAGCCCACCGCCGGGTCAGGTCTCTCTCTGTCTACCTCTGTCTCTGTCTCTCTGTCTCTCTGTCTCTGACTCTGTCTCTCTCTCTTTCTCTCTGGGCCCGCTTGGGGCGGCCGGGAGGTCACCACGCGAGGCCCCAGGGTGTCCACCTCGGAGCTCCCAGGCAGCACAGGGCAACCCTGGGCGCAGAAGGAGGTCTTGGAAAATCGGCGGGGAGGGGGGTGGGGTGGGTGGGCTTGCCAGGAAGGGGACAGACTCCCCACGTGACTCCTGGGCCGGGCCGGGGCTGCCGGCTGGCTGACGCGGACAGAGGGTGGAAAAGTCCCCGGAGATGCCACGGGGCAGGCCGGGGCTGCCGGCCCCCGATTCCCGGAGCGGCCCGAGCACTTCCCGGGTCCCGGGAGGACTTAGAAAATCAGGGCGGGGTGGGGGGTGGGGGTCGCTGTCAAACCGAAACCATGCACGTCATCAGAGAAGGACCGTGACGACGGAGGAATTGTCCGCAGTCTGTCAGGAATTGTGTGCAGCCTGTCACTTCCGGCCCAGAGGGTCTTTCTAAGGCAGACGGACAGACGGAGCCCACAAGTCGTAGAGGAAAGGACCGAGCCGCTTGGCCGCTGAAAAGTTTACAAGACAAAACGGGTCTCCCTCCGCACGGGGCCACAGCAAAGCCCAAAGACGACACACGGGGGGAGCATGGGTGCAGATTCACGTGTGGTGATAAGAATATGGATTTCAGCAGGGCTTCCCGTCCTCATCAACAAGCAGAAGCACCCAAATGGTGCGGGTTGGGGGCAGAGACCTCACAGCCATTCCCTCCACAAATCGAGTTCCCCGGGACATCCTCACAGCGCCGTGCTGTGAGTGTGTGTGGGTGTTTAAAATGGGGTAAATGTGGACGTGGAACTGCTCCGTGAAACCAAAATAACAACAGTCGTAGATCTTCTTTGGTCATTTAGAAAATTCTTCCCCTCCCCCCCCCAGCGGTGCACGTATTTCCCTTCCAATAAGAAGAACGGGAAAGGAGATGTTAAAGGCAAGCAGAGAGAGGAAAACTGTTGCAAAACAAAAGCTGAGCTCCCGTCCGAGGGAGGCCTCCTCCGTTAGAGGCCTAGGAAATCATTCTGACAAAATGGAGGATCTCTGTCTTTGGTGTCGATTCCCTCAGAGGTCAAGAGAAACCTTTTCCAATGTCTTTATCAGGAGGAGACTAGAAGTTAGAGAAAAGTATCCTTTCGAGAGCGAGAAAAAACCAATTCTGATTTTGCATCAGCTTCCCTCCGATCTTGAAACTCATTGACTTGATTCCATTCTGTCGATGGAAATAATCCGGAACCAATCTATCCGTGAAAATCGGGGTGAGTTTATTCTGACCTAAGATGTAAGGACTGTGGCCCGGGGCCTTTCTTCCTGAAGGAAGAAAGGGCGCCCGGGAAGTGGGGTGTACAGAGTGCTTCTAGACCCCCAGAGAGGACGTTTCACATAGGATCGAAAGGTCCCTTGGACGATAGTCGCGACACTGCTCTGTCAGCACAGCGATCGACAGACACTGCTGGGTGGCAGGTCTGTTGTCTGGGCCTGGGTGGTCACAGGTGAGCCGGATGGTCAAAGGTGAGCGCAACCATCCGTTCCTAGCCTAAGGAAAGATGCCTCTCCTTAAGGAAAGGCCCGAGCACGGGGAAGCTGCTCCTTTCCCTTAAGGGCATTGGTTCTTGCCGTAGGAAATGTTTAAAGCAGATCTACGATGCGATGCGTGCTCGACGGCCACGTCAGGCCCTTTTGGAAAAACACTGTCAGGCCGAATTAGGCCGACACCCAATGGCTTCCTCATAGACTCCAATAGATCCTATCGCTCGCCATTTCTATCTGTCCACTCGTTCCAATTTTAGGCCACTTGACCACGAACAGACCTTTTTCTCAGATTTTTTTCCCCGTGATCACCTTTTCACAGACAAAACGATCTTTACTTTTTAGGCCCTCTTGCCTGAAGGCAGCCATCTCACTTTCCTTGAACACAAAGATGTTTCCCATATTCACTTTTAGTGGCTTTTTGTTTTGTTTTGTGTTGTTTTGTTTTGAGGACGATGAGCCCTGAGCTAACTGCTGCCAATCCTCCTCTTTTTGCCGAGGAAGGCTGGCCCTGAGCTAACCTCCGTGCCCATCTTCCTCTACTTCATATGTGGGACGCCTACCACCACGTGGCTCGCCCAGCGGTGCCACGTCCACCCCCGGGATCCGAACCGGCGAACCCCGGGCCGGCGAAGTGGAACAGGCACACTTAACCAGCGTGCCACTGGGCCGGCCTAGTGGCTTTCATCGCATTCGTTAAGTAGAATTTTTAACCCTCACGAACCTTAATTTTGGTGAAAACTAAGAAGTCAGCAATTAGGAACTGTCC
>NW_027222299.1:7500-10000 GCF_041296265.1 Equus caballus
GCGGGCGGACGGGGGCACGAGCCGGCGGCACGGGCGAGGGGCCCCGCCGGGGAGGAGGGGGGCGGAGCGGGACGCCGCCACGCGCACGGCGGACGCGTCGCGGCGACGCGGGGGAGGAGAGCGCGGAGGGGCGGCGGCGGGCGCGGCGGGGCCGGCGGTCGCCCCCGACCGCCGACCTCCCGCGCGCGTCCCACCGCCTCCCGACACCCGCCCCTCCGCCGCGAGCCGCCACGGCCCGTCGGGCGGCGGACGCGGCGCCCGCCCGCCCGCCCGGGGCTCGGGGCACGCAGCGCGGCGCGGCCGCGACCCGGGGGAGGGCGCGCGGCGGCGGACGACGCCGCGGCGTCCCGCGGGTCACCGCCGGGGCACGCGTCCCCGGGGCGCGGCCCCGCGCACGCGACTCGGCCTCGGCGCGAGCCACCCCGACGGGGCGAGGCCGGGGAGGGGTCACGGTCCGGGACCCGGGCGCGCCGGGGACCGGCGAGGGGCCGGCCGGACGCACCGGGACAGACCGCCGACGGGGGCGAGCGGCGACCGGACAGGCGGCCCGGACGCGGGCCCCCCGAACACGGCGGCCCCGACCGCGCGCCGCGGGACCCGTCTCGTCCCCGCCCCGGCCACCCCGAGGCCGCGTGCGGCGCGAGGGAGCCCCCGAAGGCACCGTGGCGGCCACGGGCACCTCGGCGCGAGCTCTCGCGTCTGCCTCTCCCTCGACTCGCGGGCGGCGGCCCCCACCCCGGGACCCCGCGGCGCCGCCGCCACCGACCCCCACGCGCCTCCGACGACCGGGCGCCGGGGCGCGTGGGAGGAGGGGCGGCCGCGCGGGGCGGAGGAGGGGCACCGCGTCTGCACTTAGGGGGACGGAGGGCCCGGGGCGGGCCCTGCGAGAGACCCCCAGCCGCGCACCCCGGGGCAGGCGACACCCACCCCGGGGGCGATTGATCGTCAAGCGACGCTCAGACAGGCGTAGCCCCGGGAGGAACCCGGGGCCGCAAGTGCGTTCGAAGTGTCGATGATCAATGTGTCCTGCAATTCACATTAATTCTCGCAGCTAGCTGCGTTCTTCATCGACGCACGAGCCGAGTGATCCACCGCTAAGAGTCGTACGAGTTTGAACGGCGGGGTCCCCCCGCAGGGCGGGGGGAGAGCCCGCCCCTGGCACGGCACATCCCCGGAGGGTGCCTCCGGCCGGCCAGGAAGACACAACGAGACCAGACTCCGTGAGGTCGGAAGGTTGGACGACGGGGCGTCCGGCACGGGCCCCGCGGGGCCGTGCTCGGACACCCCACAGGCGCCCGGGGGCTCCCGCCTCGCCCGAGGACGCGGGGCGCGCACGCGCACGCGACGACACGACGGCCGCCGGGGACGCCCCCTCCCGACGGCCGCCGCGACGGCGGCGCGGCGCCCCCCGGCCCGGCGAGGCGGAGTCTGGGGGAGAAGGGCCAGGCCTCCCGACTCCCCGCGGGCCCGACCGCCCCGACCCAAGGCGGACGGGCGAGGCCCCCCAGGGGTCTTTAAACCTCCGCGCCGGGACGCGCTAGGTACCTGGATGGGGGGGAAGCCAAAGAAACGGACGAGGCGGAGCGGGTAGTGCCGCGCGGCCACCGCCTCGACGCCGCCCGCGCCGCCCGCGGCCACCCGGGGACGGACGCAGGCCTCGGCGCTGCCCGCCCGTGACCGAACCCCGCCGCCGGGCGCCGCCGACCGACGACCCCACTGCGCCCACGGCCCCCTCGACGCCGGGCGGGCCCCCTCGCGTCCGACGCACGCCACCAGACCCGACCCGACTTTCCCCCCCGGGGACCCTCCCCGCACCCGCGTCCCAGGCCCCTCTCGCCACGGAGGGCGAGGGGCTGCGGCGGGAAGCGGGGAGCGAGCGGGCAGGGCGAGGGGGGTGGGCGGACGTGGCCGGCCGGACGCGGGCGCCCGGGGCGCCGAGGGCGGGCAGAGACGCGGAGGCACCATCGGACGGACGACGACGCCGACGGCCGGGGAACGGCCCAGGGCGGGCGACGGGAGGCGGCGGGCGGCGGGCACCCCGCGTGAGCCGAGGCTCCGAGGCCCCCGGGGGACCTGACCCCGGGGACTCCGCGGGGGCTCGCGCCACCACGCCGCCCTTCCCGAGACGCGCCGAGGGCGCCGCCGCCCGCGAGAGCGGGGGACGGACGGCGCCGGAGACGGAGGCGCGGCGCGACAAACTCCGGCCCGCCTCCCGGGAGACCGGAGGGCGCGGGGACGGACGCGCCGGGGGCGGCGGCGCGGAGGACGCGGCGGCCTCGGAACGCCGGGCGGACGGAGGCCGGAAGGGGCTCGTGGGCTCGCCGACATCGAGCCCACTCCCTCCGGACCACCGCCGACCCGGGCCCGAGGCGCGCCCGCGCCTCCCGCGCCTCCGGCCGGGCGCCCGCGCCTCCCGCGCGCCCCCTCCTCCCTCTCTCGAACCTCTCGCGACCAGCGGGCCGGCACCGCGCCGGCCCGCCCGCGCCGCGCGGGGGTGAAA
>NW_027222299.1:12500-30758 GCF_041296265.1 Equus caballus
CAGGCGACGACGGGGAAGGGCTCGGGAGAAGGCCGACGGCGGCGAGGGCCGAGGCGCCGGAGAGGCGGTGGCGGTGGAGGAAGGGCCGCGGCCCGCCGAGAGACGCGCTCGGGGCGAAGGAGGGAAGACAGAGCCTCCCGAGGCAAGTCGGCCGCCGGAGCACACACGGGGTCTCACCGCCAGGGGCCTCCAGCACCAGGGGCGGTCCCGCAGCGCCCGGAACGGCGACTGGCCCCGTCGCCCCGCGCGCAGCTCACGGGGGCTCGGCCCCACCACCCACCTCCACGGCCAGGGCTCTCCCGCACACGGCGCCGGCGTCCCACGCCGGGCGCCTGGCGCACGGGCGCCACCCAACCGGAGCCGAGGGCACTTCGCCCGGGGCCACCACCGGCCTCGGTGGCCGGAGGCGACACCCGCGCGGCGAGGCCCATTTCGGTCCCGGCCGGTGGGCGGCGCGGCCAGGCGTCTGCCCGGGCGGGGGAGCACCGGCGGCAACGGGGAGCGCGGCGCGCGCCTCGACGGAGGGAGCGCGGGCTCGCGGGAAGGCTCCCGGGGACGGCCTCGGGCGCGGACGGGCCACCAGGAAAACACACGCGGGATCCCACCGCCAACGACACGCGAGGGCGGTCCCACGACGCCTGGGACGCCGGCCGGCCTCAGCCACCCTTCGGCCTCCCGCGGGCCCGGCCCCACCGCCGGGGCCTACGTGAGGCGCCCCCGCCGCCGGGGGCCGCCCCGTCCACCCAGCCACCCGTCTGCCTGTCTGGTCTGCTCCGGGACCCACGTCCCGAGGGAACGCGCCCGAGAGCGGCGGCGGCCCCCACCCATGCCCGCACGCCACCACCGGCTGCGGCTCGGGACGGGAGCGAGCGGAGAGCCAGCCGCTCGCGGCGGGGCGGAGCCCGGACAGGGCCGGGCCCTCTCCCCACCCCAGCACGCGACGGGAGAACCACGCGCACGCTCGCGCACACGCGCGGCCCCGCGCCCAACGACGGCCCGGCCGGGCGTGACCCTCCCCCGACTCGGAGGGGGGAGGCGCCGGCCGCGGTAGGCAAAGAGCGGCTCTGCCCACGCGCCACGGTGGTGGCGTCCGTGGCTACTACGCGCAGAGGAGGGGCGGCGGCTGGGGGGTCCGGTACCCCAAGGCACCCTCTCGGATCGCTAGAGAAGGCTTTCTCACCGAGGGCGTGTCGCCCCCGCCCATCGTCCGCCATCGGGCCCACCAAGGCGCTTACAGACACCATGGCCACACAACGCAGGAGGGGTCTGCGGTAGAGGTAAGGCCTAGAGCAAGTCGGAGCGTCCGTGGTCAGGGCCGCGAGCCCGCGCTGCCCCGGGCTCGCCATCTCCGGCCACACTGGGCTTAGCTAGGGATCTAAAAGGCCCCTGTGCGGCTCCCAAGTCAGTGCCTCCCCTCAGGCCGAGACCAAGGGAGGCAGAGACTGGGACGGAGGTGCCGATCAAACAGCACCTCCCAACCAAAGAGCCAGCATCACGCCGCTGGCTCGGCCCGCCACGATCACTCCCACACCCGCGTGGAAACCCCAGCAAGGGGAACACGCGGGCACGCGCCCGAGCCTGCCCGCCCCCACACGGCACGCCGTGGGGGGGGGCGACGAGGCACCCGTCCCCCCCGAGGGGGACGGGCACGCCTCCCTTACCGACTCGACCCCCCGCTTCTCAGACACACCAGCGCAGCGGTCACCTGAGGAGGGCGACGGGAACAGGGAACGACACCGCCAATCGGCCTCAGGCGCCTGAGGGACGACCTGGAACACTCCAGGGGCACCGCCAACGGCCGGGGGAGCGCGCTCACGCGTCCAAGAAGGCGCGCGGCGCGGCGGCAACACGGCCCGCCCCACCGTGGGGAGGGCCGCCCGCGAGACACAGCCAAGAGGCACAGGCGGAGCATCCGCCGCGTCACGGAGACCCCGACACCGCCCACGCCACAAGGCACGGGGCGGGGGAGCGAGGTCGGGCCGGATTCCGCACCCCTGCCACCTCCCACACGCCACTCGCAGCGGGGGAGAACGGGCGAGGGGGCCCGCGGGCAGAGCGAGAAGAGCGGTCCCGTTCGCCATGAACGTCCGTCCCTCGTCTGGCACGGCTTAGGCCCGGCCCGGGAGAGCACAGCATCACCACATCGATCAGCAGCATAACGCGAGGGATCCCCGAGCAAGGGAAGGCCGGCGAGGACAGCGAGCGGAGGAGCCTGCTTCAGCCTCACCGGCCCCCCTCCTCCTCTAGCAAGCGCGGGCGACGACCCCAGGACGAGAACGCCTGACACGCACTGGCACGGAGCCGGCGGGACGGGGTAAGTCGCGACCGCACCCGGGTGCCGGCAGCAGGGAGTGCACGTGGTAGAGGACCCCGCGCCCCTAACCCCGCCGCCCTCGGGTACCAGAGACCGGAGGTGGCACCACGGTCGCGGGGACGCCTGGAACGCACAAGAGCCGGCGCGCAGGCCCCAGCGGGCGGCTCAAGCGGCGGGGGTGGAAACGGGCGTCCGGTTCTCGGCCAGAGCCCGGAGACCTCCCCGCACACGCATCCAGGCACCCGGAAGCTCTCGGGCGACTGTCACCCGAGCAGAGCGTGTCAGCACTTATCTGGCGGCACAAAACCACCCATTCAGGGGCAAGAATCGCCGCGCCCGGAGACGGGGCCCACCCACGGATCACGAGGGGAACCCCTGGATCACGGCCACGGCCACCAGACCCCAAGCACGACCCCATCGCCACCAGGCCCGGAGCTCCCGGGGCCATCTGGTCGACCCCAGAAGCGTGGCGGCAGGGGGAGCCGGGGACAGCCTCCCCGGGCCGCCCGCGCGGGCCGGGACCGGTCGGTCCCTCCCTCTGAGTCGCCGGGTCAGGACTTAGAAAAGAATTCCACGGAGGAGCCTCCGGCGACCGGGCCCGGGGCGGGACCGTGGCTCCCGTCCCTCAGCCGGGGCTCCACCTACGCCTCGAGCCGGCCCCCTCCCACCTCCGGACAAAGACGCGACCCGCGAAACTCGGAGAGAGAAGTCCGGTCCGACGGCCCGGACCCACCCCGGGCACGCGTCCCGGCCGGGGACGCCCTCCCCGGCCCGCCCTCGAGGGCTCCCGGGGCCGGTCCACGCTCTTCTCCAGGGCGGGACTTGGACAAAAAACTGCCACGGAGGAGGAGGCATCCGAGGACCGGGCCCGGTCCCCACCGCCAGAGCCGGTCGACTCGGAAGACCAGTGGGGAAAAGGCCAGCCCGGCGGCCGAGCCCGTCGCGCCCTCCACGGGCCTCCCCCGCAAGGCCCCGGCCGGTCCCCCACCTCCGGAGCGGGGCGCGGAAAGGGGATCGGCGACGCGGAAGGCCCGACCACCGGGCCGCCCTCAGGACGACGGCCGGGCACGGGACGAGTTCCCTCGCCCGTTCCCCCGCGGTGGCCCCCCACCCCCTCCCGGGGACGGAGGGGCACCGGCGGCTGCTGGTCGACCCGTCCGGGAGGCCCCACACCCCGGCCGGCACCGGGCGGCGCGGCGACAGCCACCTCCCTCAGTAGCCTGCACCTCCAATCTCCGGCGAGCGGGCGTCGCGCTCACGCACCGGCGCCACCGGGCCAGATCCCGCCAGCGACGCCGGCCTCCCGGGACTCTGCCTCGGTCACCGCGGCCGAGTCCCGTCCCTTGGCCCGCGTCGCCGGAGCTCCGGAGGAAAGAGACGATATAAAAGCGGCCGCCAGGTGGCACCCGGCGACCGGCGACCGCCTCAGCGGGACGGAGCCGGAGCGCGGGCCCGCCGGGGAGCACAGCCGGGCCGCCGGGCCGCCAGATCCCGTCCCGGCGCCCCCTCGGACCCAGCCTCCCGGCCCAGCTCGGCCCCGGGGCGTCCGCCCGCGGGCTCCCGGCCGCCAAGGCGCAGCCCCAGCCGCAGGAGGGGGACCCGGAAAAGGTTTCTCGGGCGCTCACCGGGAAGGGGACGGGGAGAGTTCCCCCAGAGAGGCCAGGGGTCGGCCCGGGCCGGGCTGAGCCGGTGCGGCCGGGAGGCCGCCGCTTCCCGGAGCGGCCGGAGCGCCCCCGGGGCTCCCGGGAGGACTTAGAAAATCAGGGCGGGCGGGGACGGTCAAACCGAAACCAGGCACGTCATCCGAGAAGGACCGTGATGACGGGAGGAGGAAAGCTTTCAAGCGCAGAGGGTCTGTCGAAGGCAGGCGGAGAGTCTACCCGCTGAAACGGACGAAGATGGGAAAAAGAGGCTAGCTGAGGTGCCGACATTTAAGGAAATTAAAAAAAAAAAAAAAAGCACGAGGGCGTGGAGAACTGGGGGAAAATCAACACTGAGAAATCTACCCTCTGAAACTGACGAAGATGGGCAACAGGGGCTAGCTCGGGTGGCAATCTTTAAGCAGAACACACACACACACACACACACACACACACACACAAGCGCGTAGAGACCTGGGGAAAAAGCAACGCTGAGAAATCTACCCTCTGAAACTGACGAACATGGGCAACACAGGCTAGCTCAGGTGGCAATCGTTAAGCAAAAAAATAAATAAAATAAAAAACTACAATGGCGAGGAGACCCGGTGAAAAAGCAACCCTGAAAAAAGGTACCCTCTGAAACGGAGGAAGCAGGGCAACAGAGCCTAGCTCAGGTGACAATATTTAAGCCAAAAAGAAAGAAACAAAGAAACAAAGAAACAAAGAAAAGAGCAAGGGAGTGGAGACCTTGGGAAAGAGCGATACTGAAAAATCTAGCCTCTGAAACTGACAAAGATGGGCAACACACGTTAGCTCAAGTGCCAATCTTGCAAAGAAAACACACACACTCACACACACACACACACTGAGGGACGTGGAGACCTGGGGAAAAAGCAACACTGAGAAATCCACCCTCTGAAGCTGACGAAAATGGGCCACAGAGGCTAGCTCAGGCGGCAATCGTTAAGCAAAAGAAACACACAAGGGCGTGGAGACCTGGGGAAAAAGCAACACTGAGAAATCCACCCTCAGAAACTGAGAAAGAAGCGCAACAGAGGCTAGCTCAGGTGGCAATCGTTAAGCAAAAGAAACACACAAGGGCGTGGAGACCCGGGTAAAAAGCAGCACGGAGAAATCCACCCTCTGAAACTGAGGAACATGGGCAACAGACGCTAGCTCAGGTTGGAACCTTTAAGCAGAAAAGAAAGACACCAGGGCGTGGAGAGCTGGCGAAAAAAGCAACACTGAGAAAACTACCCTCTGAAACTGAGAAAGAAGCGCAACAGAGGCTAGCTCAGGTGGCAATCTTTAAGCAAAAGAAACACACAAGGGCGTGGAGACCTGGGGAAAAAGCAACACTGAGAAATCTACCCTCTGAAACTGATGAACATGGGCAACAGAGGCTAGCTCAGGTGGCAATCGTTAAGCAAAAGGAAAACACAAGGGCGTGGAGACCTGGGGAAAAAGCAACACTGAGAAATCCACCCTCTGAAGCTGACGAAAATGGGCAACAGAGGCTACCTCAGGTGGCAATCATTAAGCAAAATAATAAAATAAAATAAAAAACTACAATGGCGAGGAGACCCGGTGAAAAAGCAACCCTGAAAAAAGGTACCCGCTGAAACGGAGGAAGCAGGGCAACAGAGCCTAGCTCAGGTGACAATATTTAAGCCAAAAAGAAAGAAAGAAAGAAAGAAAGAAAGAAAGAAAGAAAGAAAGAAAAGAGCAAGGGAGTGGAGACCTTGGGAAAGAGCAATACTGAAAAATCTAGCCTCTGACTGACAAAGACTGGCAACACACGTTAGCTCAAGTGCCAATCTTGCAAAGAAAACACACACACTCACACACACACACACTGAGGGACGTGGAGATCTGGGGAAAAAGCAACACTGAGAAATCCACCCTCTGAAGCTGACGAAAATGGGCCACAGAGGCTAGCTCAGGTGGCAATCGTTAAGCAAAAGAAACACACAAGGGCGTGGAGACCCGGGTAAAAAGCAGCACGGAGAAATCCACCCTCTGAAACTGAGGAACATGGGCAACAGACCCTAGCTCAGGTTGCAACCTTTAAGCAGAAAAGAAAGACACAAGGGCGTGGAGACCCGGGTAAAAAGCAGCACGGAGAAATCCACCCTCTGAAACTGACGAACATGGGCAACAGAGGCTAGCTCAGGTGGCAATCGTTAAGCAAAAGAAACACACAGGGGCGTGGAGACCTGGGCAAAAAGCAGCACTGAGAAATCTACCCTCTGAAACTGACGAAGATGGGCCACAGAGGCTAGCTCAGGTGGCAATCGTTAAGCAAAAGAAACACACAAGGGCGTGGAGACCTGGGGAAAAAGCAACACTGAGAAATCCACCCTCTCAAACTGACGAACATGGGCAACACGGGCTAGCTCAGGTGGCAATTTTTAAGGAAAAATAAAAGGAAGTGCGTGGAGACCTGGGGAAAAAGCAACACGGAGAAATCCACCCTCAGAAACTGAGAAAGAAGCGCAACAAAGGCTAGCTCAGGTGGCAATCGTTAAGCAAAAGAAACACACAAGGGCGTGGAGACCTGGGGAAAAAGCAGCACTGAGAAATGTACCCTCTGAAACTGACGACGATGGGCAACAGAGGCTAGCTCAGGTGGCAATCTTTAAGCAAAAGGGAAACACAAGGGCGTGGAGACCTGGGGAAAAAGCAACACTGAGAATTCTACCCTCTGAAACTGCCGAAGATGGGCAACAGATGCTAGCTTTGGTTCAATATTTGAGCAAAAAAAAAAAAAAAAAAACACACACACACACACACACACAAGGGCGTGCAGAACTTGGGAAAGAGCAAGACTGAGAAATCTACCCTCTGAAACTGACAAAGATGGGCAACAGAGACTAGCTCAGGTGGCAATCGTTAAGCAAAAGAAACACACAAGGGCGTGGAGACCTGGGGAAAAAGCAGCACGGAGAAATCCACACTCTGAAACTGACGAAGATGGGCCACAGAGGCTACCTCAGGTGGCAATCATTAAGCAAAAATATAAAATAAAATAAAAAAACTACAATGGCGAGGAGACCCGGTGAAAAAGCAACCCTGAAAAAAGGTACCCGCTGAAACGGAGGAAGCAGGGCAACAGAGCCTAGCTCAGGTGACAATATTTAAGCCAAAAAGAAAGAAAGAAAGAAAGAAAGGTAGGAAGAAAGAAAAGAGCAAGGGAGTGGAGACCTTGGGAAAGAGCGATACTGAAAAATCTAGCCTCTGACTGACAAAGACTGGCAACACACGTTAGCTCAAGTGCCAATCTTGCAAAGAAAACACACACACTCACACACACACACACTGAGGGACTTGGAGACCTGGGGAAAAAGCAACACTGAGAAATCCACCCTCTGAAGCTGACGAAAATGGGCCACAGAGGCTAGCTCAGGTGGCAATCGTTAAGCAAAAGAAACACACAAGGGCGTGGAGACCTGGGGAAAAAGCAACACGGAGAAATCCACCCTCTGAAACTGACGAAGAAGGGCAACAGATGCTAGCTTAGGTTCAATATTTGAGCAAAAAAAAAAAAAAAAAAAAAAAACCCACACACAAGGGCGTGCAGAACTTGGGAAAGAGCAAGACTGAGAAATCTACCCTCTGAAACTGACAAAGATGGGCCACAGAGGCTAGCTCAGGTGGCAATCGTTAAGCAAAAGAAACACACAAGGGCGTGGAGACCTGGGGAAAAAGCAGCACTGAGAAATGTACCCTCTGAAACTGACGACGATGGGCAACAGAGGCTAGCTCAGGTGGCAATCGTTAAGCAAAAGGAAAACACAAGGGCGTGGAGACCTGGGGAAAAAGCAACACTGAGAAATCCACCCTCTGAAGCTGACGAAAATGGGCAACAGAGGCTACCTCAGGTGGCAATCATTAAGCAAAAAAATAAAATAAAATACAAAACTACAATGGCGAGGAGACCCGGTGAAAAAGCAACCCTGAAAAAAGGTACCCTCTGAAACGGAGGAAGCAGGGCAACAGAGCCTCGCTCAGGTGACAATATTTAAGCCAAAAAGAGAAAGAAAGAAAGAAAGAAAGAAAGAAAGAAAGAAAGAAAGAAAGAAAGAAAAGAGCAAGGGAGTGGAGACCTTGGGAAAGAGCAATACTGAAAAATCTAGCCTCTGACTGACAAAGACTGGCAACACACGTTAGCTCAAGTGCCAATCTTGCAAAGAAAACACACACACTCACACACACACACACTGAGGGACGTGGAGATCTGGGGAAAAAGCAACACTGAGAAATCCACCCTCTGAAGCTGACGAAAATGGGCCACAGAGGCTAGCTCAGGTGGCAATCGTTAAGCAAAAGAAACACACAAGGGCGTGGAGACCCGGGTAAAAAGCAGCACGGAGAAATCCACCCTCTGAAACTGAGGAACATGGGCAACAGACCCTAGCTCAGGTTGCAACCTTTAAGCAGAAAAGAAAGACACAAGGGCGTGGAGACCCGGGTAAAAAGCAGCACGGAGAAATCCACCCTCTGAAACTGACGAACATGGGCAACAGAGGCTAGCTCAGGTGGCAATCGTTAAGCAAAAGAAACACACAGGGGCGTGGAGACCTGGGCAAAAAGCAGCACTGAGAAATCTACCCTCTGAAACTGACGAAGATGGGCCACAGAGGCTAGCTCAGGTGGCAATCGTTAAGCAAAAGAAACACACAAGGGCGTGGAGACCTGGGGAAAAAGCAACACTGAGAAATCCACCCTCTCAAACTGACGAACATGGGCAACACGGGCTAGCTCAGGTGGCAATTTTTAAGGAAAAATAAAAGGAAGTGCGTGGAGACCTGGGGAAAAAGCAACACGGAGAAATCCACCCTCAGAAACTGAGAAAGAAGCGCAACAAAGGCTAGCTCAGGTGGCAATCGTTAAGCAAAAGAAACACACAAGGGCGTGGAGACCTGGGGAAAAAGCAGCACTGAGAAATGTACCCTCTGAAACTGACGACGATGGGCAACAGAGGCTAGCTCAGGTGGCAATCTTTAAGCAAAAGGGAAACACAAGGGCGTGGAGACCTGGGGAAAAAGCAACACTGAGAATTCTACCCTCTGAAACTGCCGAAGATGGGCAACAGATGCTAGCTTTGGTTCAATATTTGAGCAAAAAAAAAAAAAAAAAAAAAACACACACACACACACAAGGGCGTGCAGAACTTGGGAAAGAGCAAGACTGAGAAATCTACCCTCTGAAACTGACAAAGATGGGCAACAGAGACTAGCTCAGGTGGCAATCGTTAAGCAAAAGAAACACACAAGGGCGTGGAGACCTGGGGAAAAAGCAGCACGGAGAAATCCACACTCTGAAACTGACGAAGATGGGCCACAGAGGCTACCTCAGGTGGCAATCATTAAGCAAAAATATAAAATAAAATAAAAAAACTACAATGGCGAGGAGACCCGGTGAAAAAGCAACCCTGAAAAAAGGTACCCGCTGAAACGGAGGAAGCAGGGCAACAGAGCCTAGCTCAGGTGACAATATTTAAGCCAAAAAGAAAGAAAGAAAGAAAGAAAGGTAGGAAGAAAGAAAAGAGCAAGGGAGTGGAGACCTTGGGAAAGAGCGATACTGAAAAATCTAGCCTCTGACTGACAAAGACTGGCAACACACGTTAGCTCAAGTGCCAATCTTGCAAAGAAAACACACACACTCACACACACACACACTGAGGGACTTGGAGACCTGGGGAAAAAGCAACACTGAGAAATCCACCCTCTGAAGCTGACGAAAATGGGCCACAGAGGCTAGCTCAGGTGGCAATCGTTAAGCAAAAGAAACACACAAGGGCGTGGAGACCTGGGGAAAAAGCAACACGGAGAAATCCACCCTCTGAAACTGACGAAGAAGGGCAACAGATGCTAGCTTAGGTTCAATATTTGAGCAAAAAAAAAAAAAAAAAAAAACCCACACACAAGGGCGTGCAGAACTTGGGAAAGAGCAAGACTGAGAAATCTACCCTCTGAAACTGACAAAGATGGGCCACAGAGGCTAGCTCAGGTGGCAATCGTTAAGCAAAAGAAACACACAAGGGCGTGGAGACCTGGGGAAAAAGCAGCACTGAGAAATGTACCCTCTGAAACTGACGACGATGGGCAACAGAGGCTAGCTCAGGTGGCAATCGTTAAGCAAAAGGAAAACACAAGGGCGTGGAGACCTGGGGAAAAAGCAACACTGAGAAATCCACCCTCTGAAGCTGACGAAAATGGGCAACAGAGGCTACCTCAGGTGGCAATCATTAAGCAAAAAAATAAAATAAAATACAAAACTACAATGGCGAGGAGACCCGGTGAAAAAGCAACCCTGAAAAAAGGTACCCTCTGAAACGGAGGAAGCAGGGCAACAGAGCCTCGCTCAGGTGACAATATTTAAGCCAAAAAGAGAAAGAAAGAAAGAAAGAAAGAAAGAAAGAAAGAAAGAAAGAAAAGAGCAAGGGAGTGGAGACCTTGGGAAAGAGCAATACTGAAAAATCTAGCCTCTGACTGACAAAGACTGGCAACACACGTTAGCTCAAGTGCCAATCTTGCAAAGAAAACACACACACTCACACACACACACACTGAGGGACGTGGAGATCTGGGGAAAAAGCAACACTGAGAAATCCACCCTCTGAAGCTGACGAAAATGGGCCACAGAGGCTAGCTCAGGTGGCAATCGTTAAGCAAAAGAAACACACAAGGGCGTGGAGACCCGGGTAAAAAGCAGCACGGAGAAATCCACCCTCTGAAACTGAGGAACATGGGCAACAGACCCTAGCTCAGGTTGCAACCTTTAAGCAGAAAAGAAAGACACAAGGGCGTGGAGACCCGGGTAAAAAGCAGCACGGAGAAATCCACCCTCTGAAACTGACGAACATGGGCAACAGAGGCTAGCTCAGGTGGCAATCGTTAAGCAAAAGAAACACACAGGGGCGTGGAGACCTGGGCAAAAAGCAGCACTGAGAAATCTACCCTCTGAAACTGACGAAGATGGGCCACAGAGGCTAGCTCAGGTGGCAATCGTTAAGCAAAAGAAACACACAAGGGCGTGGAGACCTGGGGAAAAAGCAACACTGAGAAATCCACCCTCTCAAACTGACGAACATGGGCAACACGGGCTAGCTCAGGTGGCAATTTTTAAGGAAAAATAAAAGGAAGTGCGTGGAGACCTGGGGAAAAAGCAACACGGAGAAATCCACCCTCAGAAACTGAGAAAGAAGCGCAACAAAGGCTAGCTCAGGTGGCAATCGTTAAGCAAAAGAAACACACAAGGGCGTGGAGACCTGGGGAAAAAGCAGCACTGAGAAATGTACCCTCTGAAACTGACGACGATGGGCAACAGAGGCTAGCTCAGGTGGCAATCTTTAAGCAAAAGGGAAACACAAGGGCGTGGAGACCTGGGGAAAAAGCAACACTGAGAATTCTACCCTCTGAAACTGCCGAAGATGGGCAACAGATGCTAGCTTTGGTTCAATATTTGAGCAAAAAAAAAAAAAAAAAACACACACACACACACACACACAAGGGCGTGCAGAACTTGGGAAAGAGCAAGACTGAGAAATCTACCCTCTGAAACTGACAAAGATGGGCAACAGAGACTAGCTCAGGTGGCAATCGTTAAGCAAAAGAAACACACAAGGGCGTGGAGACCTGGGGAAAAAGCAGCACGGAGAAATCCACACTCTGAAACTGACGAAGATGGGCCACAGAGGCTACCTCAGGTGGCAATCATTAAGCAAAAATATAAAATAAAATAAAAAAACTACAATGGCGAGGAGACCCGGTGAAAAAGCAACCCTGAAAAAAGGTACCCGCTGAAACGGAGGAAGCAGGGCAACAGAGCCTAGCTCAGGTGACAATATTTAAGCCAAAAAGAAAGAAAGAAAGAAAGAAAGGTAGGAAGAAAGAAAAGAGCAAGGGAGTGGAGACCTTGGGAAAGAGCGATACTGAAAAATCTAGCCTCTGACTGACAAAGACTGGCAACACACGTTAGCTCAAGTGCCAATCTTGCAAAGAAAACACACACACTCACACACACACACACTGAGGGACTTGGAGACCTGGGGAAAAAGCAACACTGAGAAATCCACCCTCTGAAGCTGACGAAAATGGGCCACAGAGGCTAGCTCAGGTGGCAATCGTTAAGCAAAAGAAACACACAAGGGCGTGGAGACCTGGGGAAAAAGCAACACGGAGAAATCCACCCTCTGAAACTGACGAAGAAGGGCAACAGATGCTAGCTTAGGTTCAATATTTGAGCAAAAAAAAAAAAAAAAAAAAAAAACCCACACACAAGGGCGTGCAGAACTTGGGAAAGAGCAAGACTGAGAAATCTACCCTCTGAAACTGACAAAGATGGGCCACAGAGGCTAGCTCAGGTGGCAATCGTTAAGCAAAAGAAACACACAAGGGCGTGGAGACCTGGGGAAAAAGCAGCACTGAGAAATGTACCCTCTGAAACTGACGACGATGGGCAACAGAGGCTAGCTCAGGTGGCAATCGTTAAGCAAAAGGAAAACACAAGGGCGTGGAGACCTGGGGAAAAAGCAACACTGAGAAATCCACCCTCTGAAGCTGACGAAAATGGGCAACAGAGGCTACCTCAGGTGGCAATCATTAAGCAAAAAAATAAAATAAAATACAAAACTACAATGGCGAGGAGACCCGGTGAAAAAGCAACCCTGAAAAAAGGTACCCTCTGAAACGGAGGAAGCAGGGCAACAGAGCCTCGCTCAGGTGACAATATTTAAGCCAAAAAGAAAGAAAGAAAGAAAGAAAGAAAGAAAGAAAGAAAGAAAGAAAGAAAGAAAGAAAGAAAGAAAAGAGCAAGGGAGTGGAGACCTTGGGAAAGAGCAATACTGAAAAATCTAGCCTCTGACTGACAAAGACTGGCAACACACGTTAGCTCAAGTGCCAATCTTGCAAAGAAAACACACACACTCACACACACACACACTGAGGGACGTGGAGATCTGGGGAAAAAGCAACACTGAGAAATCCACCCTCTGAAGCTGACGAAAATGGGCCACAGAGGCTAGCTCAGGTGGCAATCGTTAAGCAAAAGAAACACACAAGGGCGTGGAGACCCGGGTAAAAAGCAGCACGGAGAAATCCACCCTCTGAAACTGAGGAACATGGGCAACAGACCCTAGCTCAGGTTGCAACCTTTAAGCAGAAAAGAAAGACACAAGGGCGTGGAGACCCGGGTAAAAAGCAGCACGGAGAAATCCACCCTCTGAAACTGACGAACATGGGCAACAGAGGCTAGCTCAGGTGGCAATCGTTAAGCAAAAGAAACACACAGGGGCGTGGAGACCTGGGCAAAAAGCAGCACTGAGAAATCTACCCTCTGAAACTGACGAAGATGGGCCACAGAGGCTAGCTCAGGTGGCAATCGTTAAGCAAAAGAAACACACAAGGGCGTGGAGACCTGGGGAAAAAGCAACACTGAGAAATCCACCCTCTCAAACTGACGAACATGGGCAACACGGGCTAGCTCAGGTGGCAATTTTTAAGGAAAAATAAAAGGAAGTGCGTGGAGACCTGGGGAAAAAGCAACACGGAGAAATCCACCCTCAGAAACTGAGAAAGAAGCGCAACAAAGGCTAGCTCAGGTGGCAATCGTTAAGCAAAAGAAACACACAAGGGCGTGGAGACCTGGGGAAAAAGCAGCACTGAGAAATGTACCCTCTGAAACTGACGACGATGGGCAACAGAGGCTAGCTCAGGTGGCAATCTTTAAGCAAAAGGGAAACACAAGGGCGTGGAGACCTGGGGAAAAAGCAACACTGAGAATTCTACCCTCTGAAACTGCCGAAGATGGGCAACAGATGCTAGCTTTGGTTCAATATTTGAGCAAAAAAAAAGAAAAAAAAACACACACACACACACACACACAAGGGCGTGCAGAACTTGGGAAAGAGCAAGACTGAGAAATCTACCCTCTGAAACTGACAAAGATGGGCAACAGAGACTAGCTCAGGTGGCAATCGTTAAGCAAAAGAAACACACAAGGGCGTGGAGACCTGGGGAAAAAGCAGCACGGAGAAATCCACACTCTGAAACTGACGAAGATGGGCCACAGAGGCTACCTCAGGTGGCAATCATTAAGCAAAAATATAAAATAAAATAAAAAAACTACAATGGCGAGGAGACCCGGTGAAAAAGCAACCCTGAAAAAAGGTACCCGCTGAAACGGAGGAAGCAGGGCAACAGAGCCTAGCTCAGGTGACAATATTTAAGCCAAAAAGAAAGAAAGAAAGAAAGAAAGGTAGGAAGAAAGAAAAGAGCAAGGGAGTGGAGACCTTGGGAAAGAGCGATACTGAAAAATCTAGCCTCTGACTGACAAAGACTGGCAACACACGTTAGCTCAAGTGCCAATCTTGCAAAGAAAACACACACACTCACACACACACACACTGAGGGACTTGGAGACCTGGGGAAAAAGCAACACTGAGAAATCCACCCTCTGAAGCTGACGAAAATGGGCCACAGAGGCTAGCTCAGGTGGCAATCGTTAAGCAAAAGAAACACACAAGGGCGTGGAGACCTGGGGAAAAAGCAACACGGAGAAATCCACCCTCTGAAACTGACGAAGAAGGGCAACAGATGCTAGCTTAGGTTCAATATTTGAGCAAAAAAAAAAAAAAAAAAAAAAAAACCCACACACAAGGGCGTGCAGAACTTGGGAAAGAGCAAGACTGAGAAATCTACCCTCTGAAACTGACAAAGATGGGCCACAGAGGCTAGCTCAGGTGGCAATCGTTAAGCAAAAGAAACACACAAGGGCGTGGAGACCTGGGGAAAAAGCAGCACTGAGAAATGTACCCTCTGAAACTGACGACGATGGGCAACAGAGGCTAGCTCAGGTGGCAATCGTTAAGCAAAAGGAAAACACAAGGGCGTGGAGACCTGGGGAAAAAGCAACACTGAGAAATCCACCCTCTGAAGCTGACGAAAATGGGCAACAGAGGCTACCTCAGGTGGCAATCATTAAGCAAAAAAATAAAATAAAATACAAAACTACAATGGCGAGGAGACCCGGTGAAAAAGCAACCCTGAAAAAAGGTACCCTCTGAAACGGAGGAAGCAGGGCAACAGAGCCTCGCTCAGGTGACAATCTTTAAGCCAAAAAAAAAAAAAGAAAAGAAAAGAGCAAGGGAGTGGAGACCTTGGGAAAGAGCGATACTGAAAAATCTAGCCTCTGAAACTGACAAAGATTGGCAACACACGTTAGCTCAAGTGCCAATCTTGCAAAGAAAACACACACACTCACACACACACACAGTGAGGGACTTGGAGACCTGGGGAAAAAGCAACACTGAGAAACCTACCCTCTCAAACTGACGAAGATGGGCAACAGATGCTAGCTTAGGTTCAATATTTGAGCAAAAAAAAAAAAAAAACACACACACACACACAAGGGCGTGCAGAACTTGGGAAAGAGCAAGACTGAGAAATCTACCCTCTGAAACTGACAAAGATGGGAAACAGAGGCTTAGCTCAGGTGGCAATCTTTAAGCAGAAAAAAAAACAACAACAACAAAAAAAAACCCCACAATGGAGTGGAGACCCGGGGGAAATCAACACTGAAAAATACAAATACAATGGAAGGCCAATAGACAGAGCAGGCACTTTCACCTGGGGAGGAGGAGGTACGCATGGATGACCAATGAGCGCATGAAAAGATGTGAGCTGTTCCCTGGAAAAGCAAGTGAGAAAATTAGAGGGAGACATTGTGGGGACACATGGGTGAGACTGGCTTCTTCCAAATACAGGAACAGGATCAAACTGCTAGTGAGGTCGCGGAGAAGCCAAGTCAGTCACTCACGCCTCACTGGTGGTGAAGGGAAACGGTATGGCCTCTGTGAAAAATGGCGTGGCGGGTTCCAAAACTCACACGCCGCGGAAACAACCACCGAAAGCGGCAACCTACATAAGCCCTTGGTGTATCTTGCCTCCTAAGAGCGTCTGTATGTAGCTGGAGCCTTGGGTCGTTAAGGCTTCCACAGTGATCTGTGGTGGTGGTGGTGGGGGGCCTTGGGCCTTGGGGGTCTCCGCTGGACCTCCAGGAAGTCAGCTTTTGTGGAGTCCCGTGAGTCCCTTCCAGGGAGGGAGGCATCCAACCCGAGGGTGGTCTGGAGGGCCCCACTCCCGCCACTCCCGGGGGCTGGGGCGGGGGGCGGGGTGGGGGCTGCGGCCACGTTCCTGTTCATTCACACAGAATCCGGGGCATGAATGTTCTTAGCAGCTCTGTTCCACACAGACCCACACTGGAAACCACACAGACGTCCTGCAAGTCCCATCCCTTGCTCATGTCGCCGGGGCTCCGGAGGAGGGCCACTCTGTAAAAGCGGCCGCCAGATGGCGCCCAACAACCGGCGCGGAGGGGTCAGCGGGAGGGAACCGGCCAGCGAGAGTGCACAGCCTGAGCCCACCGCCGGGTCAGGTCTCTCTCTGTCTACCTCTGTCTCTGTCTCTCTGTCTCTCTGTCTCTGACTCTGTCTCTCTCTCTCTTTCTCTCTGGGCCCGCTTGGGGCGGCGGGAGGTCACCACGCGAGGCCCCAGGGTGTCCACCTCGGAGCTCCCAGGCAGCACAGGGCAACCCTGGGCGCAGAAGGAGGTCTTGGAAAATCGGCGGGGAGGGGGGTGGGGTGGGTGGGCTTGCCAGGAAGGGGACAGACTCCCCACGTGACTCCTGGGCCGGGCCGGGGCTGCCGGCTGGCTGACGCGGACAGAGGGTGGAAAAGTCCCCGGAGATGCCACGGGGCAGGCCGGGGCTGCCGGCCCCCGATTCCCGGAGCGGCCCGAGCACTTCCCGGGTCCCGGGAGGACTTAGAAAATCAGGGCGGGGTGGGGGGTGGGGGTCGCTGTCAAACCGAAACCATGCACGTCATCAGAGAAGGACCGTGACGACGGAGGAATTGTCCGCAGTCTGTCAGGAATTGTGTGCAGCCTGTCACTTCCGGCCCAGAGGGTCTTTCTAAGGCAGACGGACAGACGGAGCCCACAAGTCGTAGAGGAAAGGACCGAGCCGCTTGGCCGCTGAAAAGTTTACAAGACAAAACGGGTCTCCCTCCGCACGGGGCCACAGCAAAGCCCAAAGACGACACACGGGGGGAGCATGGGTGCAGATTCACGTGTGGTGATAAGAATATGGATTTCAGCAGGGCTTCCCGTCCTCATCAACAAGCAGAAGCACCCAAATGGTGCGGGTTGGGGGCAGAGACCTCACAGCCATTCCCTCCACAAATCGAGTTCCCCGGGACATCCTCACAGCGCCGTGCTGTGAGTGTGTGTGGGTGTTTAAAATGGGGTAAATGTGGACGTGGAACTGCTCCGTGAAACCAAAATAACAACAGTCGTAGATCTTCTTTGGTCATTTAGAAAATTCTTCCCCCTCCCCCCCCCAGCGGTGCACGTATTTCCCTTCCAAATAAGAAGAACGGGAAAGGAGATGTTAAAGGCAAGCAGAGAGAGGAAAACTGTTGCAAAACAAAAGCTGAGCTCCCGTCCGAGGGAGGCCTCCTCCGTTAGAGGCCTAGGAAATCATTCTGACAAAATGGAGGATCTCTGTCTTTGGTGTCGATTCCCTCAGAGGTCAAGAGAAACCTTTTCCAATGTCTTTATCAGGAGGAGACTAGAAGTTAGAGAAAAGTATCCTTTCGAGAGCGAGAAAAACCAATTCTGATTTTGCATCAGCTTCCCTCCGATCTTGAAACTCATTGACTTGATTCCATTCTGTCGATGGAAATAATCCGGAACCAATCTATCCGTGAAAATCGGGGTGAGTTTATTCTGACCTAAGATGTAAGGACTGTGGCCCGGGGCCTTTCTTCCTGAAGGAAGAAAGGGCGCCCGGGAAGTGGGGTGTACAGAGTGCTTCTAGACCCCCAGAGAGGACGTTTCACATAGGATCGAAAGGTCCCTTGGACGATAGTCGCGACACTGCTCTGTCAGCACAGCGATCGACAGACACTGCTGGGTGGCAGGTCTGTTGTCTGGGCCTGGGTGGTCACAGGTGAGCCGGATGGTCAAAGGTGAGCGCAACCATCCGTTCCTAGCCTAAGGAAAGATGCCTCTCCTTAAGGAAAGGCCCGAGCACGGGGAAGCTGCTCCTTTCCCTTAAGGGCATTGGTTCTTGCCGTAGGAAATGTTTAAAGCAGATCTACGATGCGATGCGTGCTCGACGGCCACGTCAGGCCCTTTTGGAAAAACACTGTCAGGCCGAATTAGGCCGACACCCAATGGCTTCCTCATAGACTCCAATAGATCCTATCGCTCGCCATTTCTATCTGTCCACTCGTTCCAATTT
>NW_027222300.1:0-32049 GCF_041296265.1 Equus caballus
GGCACTCTTTCTGCCCCAGACGAGGCGAGTTTCTCAGACAGCCACCCTGCCCCAACATCTTCCCTCCCTGCCTCCCGGCCCTTGGCGGACTGCGGCCTAAGGGTGGGGGAATTGAAGAAAGCCGTTCAATGGAAAAGAGCCCGAGGCCATGGGAGAGAGCTTCCTGCACTTGAATGAAGCCCTGACACCAGGCCCGTCGGAATGAATGGGCCTGACCTCCCCTCCCCCCCCCCCCCTCCCAGGCTGGCGAGTCCCACCGACTCGACTCGGCAGTGGAAGGCTAGGGGTTTCCTCCGAAATGGTGAACCGGCCCCCTTGTCCACAGGAAAACCACACACGGCTACAGCCTAGGCAGGATCTCGGGCCAAGTCGTCAGGGTGGCAAGATGATGGTGGATGAGAGGAAACTTGTTCTGGGACCGCCCCGCCCCCCCCCATCGCCTCTCTGGCTGAGAAGAGGGCTGGGGAGCGGTGAGGGTCAGGGGGAGAGTGGGGGCGGGGCCGGGACAGGGACCACCGGGCAGTAGGACGGGAGTAGCCCTGAGGCCTGCCTGCCTGCCTGCCTGCCTGCCTGCCTGCCTGCCTGCTTCCTTCCCTGCCGGCGCAGGGCTGAGAGAGGCACGGGGCACGCTGGCTCCTGCCCCTTCACTCATTCGGGAAGCCTTCTGTTGTTGCTCCTGAGGTGCCGGCTGCGGTGACAGACAGAGCAAAACTCCTCTCTCTGTCTATTTCTTCAAAGGCCCGAGTCTGAGCTACGACAGATTCCCCTGTGGCTCGACCCGCAACCTCCCATCCTGCCAGACCAGACCCCTTGTCCAAAAACCTCCACTGGAGGAGCTCTTTCACCTGACCCGGAAAGGAAACACCAGCCCTGCCTCAGCCTCACACCCACCACCACCACCACCATCACAACCATCCCCCCCCCCCCGCCCCACTCTCCTCCGGACCCAGATACCTAACAGAGAGAACAAAAATCCAAAAATCCTGCTGCTCTCCTTCTACCGCCTCCACTTTAGAAGAGTCGGTCTCCCCCGAACACCTCAGACTCTGTGACTTCCCGCGGCCTCCCTTTCCCCGTCCCCATGCTCTCCCCGGACGGGCCCCATCTTACACTCGAACGACAGCTCCACCGCTCGGGGCAGCTAGACACGATGTCCCAAAGTGGCCCCAGACGGTAGCCTGGTCGATTCCAAAGGACCCACACACGCAGTCGGCCATAAACGTGGTGTGGAGATCGTGGACGTTCGCGGGCCTCTGATGAAATCGCTGCTCCGGGGACCCCGGCGTCTAGGACCCGTCTTCTCCATGTTCTTCACACCGTTGCTCCTGGGCCGGTTATTCTCTTCCCTCTCGCTGACCTTAACGTTTTGTCTCTGCCATTGAATTTTTTTTTTAAAGATTTTATTTTTTCCTTTTTCTCCCCAAAGCCCCCCGGTACATAGTTGTGTATTCTTCGTTGTGGGTTCTTCTAGTTGTGGCATGTGGGACGCTGCCTCAGCGTGGTCTGATGAACAGTGCCATGTCCGCGCCCAGGATTCGAACCCACGAAACACTGGGCCGCCTGCAGCGGAGCGCGCGAACTTAACCACTCGGCCACGGGGCCAGCCCCCTCTGCCATTGAATTTTGACCGTGCGAATGTGACTTGCCGCTGTAGGGCTGCGTGGATCTCTCAGGCATCCTGCTGTGCCATGCGGGGGGGGGGAATCCTTGGTGGGTGGGTCGATAGACGTCCCTTTGGTTGTCCCCTGGAGGGGAGAGACAGAGGGGACGACTCAATCCACCACGAACGCTGATGTCGCTCCGATAAACCTGTAGCGGTGATTCTAGTTTATGGCCCGTGTCCTGAAAAGAACTTCCCGAAGGGCCAGCCCGGCGGTACAGCAGTTAAGTTCGCACGTTCCGTTTTGTCGGCCAGGGGTTCGCCGGTTCGGATCCAGGGTGCGGACGTGGCGCCGCTTGGTGAGCCATGCTGTGGTCGGCGTCCCGCCTATCAACGGGAGGAGGATGGGCACGGATGTTAGCTCGGGACCACTCTCCCGGGGCAAAAAGAGGAGAATTGGCAGCAGGTGTCAGCTCGGGGCTCGTCTTCCTCGAAAAATAAATTAATTAAATAAATAGAAACAACTTCCCAAACCTCTCTGATAACTTGAAGCTTTGAAGTTTTGCGAGGTGAAATCAGGTGATAAAAAAGTCCACGGACGGGGGCAGCCCCGTGGCCGAGTGGTTAAGTTCCCACGCTCCCCTTCGGCGGCCCAGGGTTTTGCCCGTTCAGATCCCGGGCACGGACACGGCACCGCTCGTCGGGCCGTGTGGAGGCGGCGTCCCACATGCCACCACTAGAACGGCCCTCAACTAAGATAGACAACTATGTCATGGGGGGGATTTGGGGAGAAAAATCGGGGGGGGGGGAAAAAACAAAAACGGAAGATTGGCAACAGTCGTTAGCTCGGGTGCCAAACTTAAGACAAAAACAATTTCCTTGACGATGTAGATCATTTCCGAGTAAGATAGAACCTGAGACGTGAGTGGCTAAATAGAAGTTTATCTACTTTGGGTTTGTGAGGATACGGAAACGAAAAGACGTTTGGGTCTATCGAGGAACACGTCTCGTGCTTTATTAAAAGCTTTGACAGGGGACGGCGGCACGGCGGCATAGTGGTTAAGCTCCTGCACTCAGCTTCGGCAGCCTGGGGTCCTCGGGTTCAGATCCCGGGCGTGGACCTCCACCGCTCCTCACACCGGGCTGTGGTGGCATCCCGTCCGCAAGATCAAGGAAGTGGGGCGCAGGTGTTACCTCGGGCCCGCTCTCCCTCAAGCAGAAAGAAGAGGAAGATTGGCAACAGGCGTCAGCTCTGTGAGGGCCGATCTTCCTCACCCAAAAACTAAAGTGAGATGAAATCAAATAAAGCGAAGGAAGAGATAAACCTATGAAATCCCATGTTTCTAAAAGTGGCCAAGTGTTTAGAAATTGGCCAAGCGACAGACTGCTCATGGGAAGGACAGTTCCTAATTGCTGACTTCTTAGTTTTCACCAAAATTAAGGTTCGTGAGGGTTAAAAATTCTACTTAACGAATGCGATGAAAGCCACTAGGCCGGCCCAGTGGCACGCTGGTTAAGTGTGCCTGTTCCACTTCGCCGGCCCGGGGTTCGCCGGTTCGGATCCCGGGGGTGGACGTGGCACCGCTGGGCGAGCCACGTGGTGGTAGGCGTCCCACATATGAAGTAGAGGAAGATGGGCACGGAGGTTAGCTCAGGGCCAGCCTTCCTCGGCAAAAAGAGGAGGATTGGCAGCAGTTAGCTCAGGGCTCATCGTCCTCAAAACAAAACAACACAAAACAAAACAAAAAGCCACTAAAAGTGAATATGGGAAACATCTTTGTGTTCAAGGAAAGTGAGATGGCTGCCTTCAGGCAAGAGGGCCTAAAAAGTAAAGATCGTTTTGTCTGTGAAAAGGTGATCACGGGGAAAAAAATCTGAGAAAAAGGTCTGTTCGTGGTCAAGTGGCCTAAAATTGGAACGAGTGGACAGATAGAAATGGCGAGCGATAGGATCTATTGGAGTCTATGAGGAAGCCATTGGGTGTCGGCCTAATTCGGCCTGACAGTGTTTTTCCAAAAGGGCCTGACGTGGCCGTCGAGCACGCATCGCATCGTAGATCTGCTTTAAACATTTCCTACGGCAAGAACCAATGCCCTTAAGGGAAAGGAGCAGCTTCCCCGTGCTCGGGCCTTTCCTTAAGGAGAGGCATCTTTCCTTAGGCTAGGAACGGATGGTTGCGCTCACCTTTGACCATCCGGCTCACCTGTGACCACCCAGGCCCAGACAACAGACCTGCCACCCAGCAGTGTCTGTCGATCGCTGTGCTGACAGAGCAGTGTCGCGACTATCGTCCAAGGGACCTTTCGATCCTATGTGAAACGTCCTCTCTGGGGGTCTAGAAGCACTCTGTACACCCCACTTCCCGGGCGCCCTTTCTTCCTTCAGGAAGAAAGGCCCCGGGCCACAGTCCTTACATCTTAGGTCAGAATAAACTCACCCCGATTTTCACGGATAGATTGGTTCCGGATTATTTCCATCGACAGAATGGAATCAAGTCAATGAGTTTCAAGATCGGAGGGAAGCTGATGCAAAATCAGAATTGGTTTTTCTCGCTCTCGAAAGGATACTTTTCTCTAACTTCTAGTCTCCTCCTGATAAAGACATTGGAAAAGGTTTCTCTTGACCTCTGAGGGAATCGACACCAAAGACAGAGATCCTCCATTTTGTCAGAATGATTTCCTAGGCCTCTAACGGAGGAGGCCTCCCTCGGACGGGAGCTCAGCTTTTGTTTTGCAACAGTTTTCCTCTCTCTGCTTGCCTTTAACATCTCCTTTCCCGTTCTTCTTATTTGGAAGGGAAATACGTGCACCGCTGGGGGGGGGAGGGGGAAGAATTTTCTAAATGACCAAAGAAGATCTACGACTGTTGTTATTTTGGTTTCACGGAGCAGTTCCACGTCCACATTTACCCCATTTTAAACACCCACACACACTCACAGCACGGCGCTGTGAGGATGTCCCGGGGAACTCGATTTGTGGAGGGAATGGCTGTGAGGTCTCTGCCCCCAACCCGCACCATTTGGGTGCTTCTGCTTGTTGATGAGGACGGGAAGCCCTGCTGAAATCCATATTCTTATCACCACACGTGAATCTGCACCCATGCTCCCCCCGTGTGTCGTCTTTGGGCTTTGCTGTGGCCCCGTGCGGAGGGAGACCCGTTTTGTCTTGTAAACTTTTCAGCGGCCAAGCGGCTCGGTCCTTTCCTCTACGACTTGTGGGCTCCGTCTGTCCGTCTGCCTTAGAAAGACCCTCTGGGCCGGAAGTGACAGGCTGCACACAATTCCTGACAGACTGCGGACAATTCCTCCGTCGTCACGGTCCTTCTCTGATGACGTGCATGGTTTCGGTTTGACAGCGACCCCCACCCCCCACCCCGCCCTGATTTTCTAAGTCCTCCCGGGACCCGGGAAGTGCTCGGGCCGCTCCGGGAATCGGGGGCCGGCAGCCCCGGCCTGCCCCGTGGCATCTCCGGGGACTTTTCCACCCTCTGTCCGCGTCAGCCAGCCGGCAGCCCCGGCCCGGCCCAGGAGTCACGTGGGGAGTCTGTCCCCTTCCTGGCAAGCCCACCCACCCCACCCCCCTCCCCGCCGATTTTCCAAGACCTCCTTCTGCGCCCAGGGTTGCCCTGTGCTGCCTGGGAGCTCCGAGGTGGACACCCTGGGGCCTCGCGTGGTGACCTCCCGGCCGCCCCAAGCGGGCCCAGAGAGAAAGAGAGAGAGAGACAGAGTCAGAGACAGAGAGACAGAGAGACAGAGACAGAGGTAGACAGAGAGAGACCTGACCCGGCGGTGGGCTCAGGCTGTGCACTCTCGCTGGCCGGTTCCCTCCCGCTGACCCCTCCGCGCCGGTTGTTGGGCGCCATCTGGCGGCCGCTTTTACAGAGTGGCCCTCCTCCGGAGCCCCGGCGACATGAGCAAGGGATGGGACTTGCAGGACGTCTGTGTGGTTTCCAGTGTGGGTCTGTGTGGAACAGAGCTGCTAAGAACATTCATGCCCCGGATTCTGTGTGAATGAACAGGAACGTGGCCGCAGCCCCCACCCCGCCCCCCGCCCCAGCCCCCGGGAGTGGCGGGAGTGGGGCCCTCCAGACCACCCTCGGGTTGGATGCCTCCCTCCCTGGAAGGACTCACGGGACTCCACAAAAGCTGACTTCCTGGAGGTCCAGCGGAGACCCCCAAGGCCCAAGGCCCCCCACCACCACCACCACAGATCACTGTGGAAGCCTTAACGACCCAAGGCTCCAGCTACATACAGACGCTCTTAGGAGGCAAGATACACCAAGGGCTTATGTAGGTTGCCGCTTTCGGTGGTTGTTTCCGCGGCGTGTGAGTTTTGGAACCCGCCACGCCATTTTTCACAGAGGCCATACCGTTTCCCTTCACCACCAGTGAGGCGTGAGTGACTGACTTGGCTTCTCCGCGACCTCACTAGCAGTTTGATCCTGTTCCTGTATTTGGAAGAAGCCAGTCTCACCCATGTGTCCCCACAATGTCTCCCTCTAATTTTCTCACTTGCTTTTCCAGGGAACAGCTCACATCTTTTCATGCGCTCATTGGTCATCCATGCGTACCTCCTCCTCCCCAGGTGAAAGTGCCTGCTCTGTCTATTGGCCTTCCATTGTATTTGTATTTTTCAGTGTTGATTTCCCCCGGGTCTCCACTCCATTGTGGGGTTTTTTTTTGTTGTTGTTGTTTTTTTTTCTGCTTAAAGATTGCCACCTGAGCTAAGCCTCTGTTTCCCATCTTTGTCAGTTTCAGAGGGTAGATTTCTCAGTCTTGCTCTTTCCCAAGTTCTGCACGCCCTTGTGTGTGTGTGTGTGTGTTTTTTTTTTTTTTGCTCAAATATTGAACCTAAGCTAGCATCTGTTGCCCATCTTCGTCAGTTTGAGAGGGTAGGTTTCTCAGTGTTGCTTTTTCCCCAGGTCTCCAAGTCCCTCACTGTGTGTGTGTGTGAGTGTGTGTGTTTTCTTTGCAAGATTGGCACTTGAGCTAACGTGTGTTGCCAATCTTTGTCAGTTTCAGAGGCTAGATTTTTCAGTATCGCTCTTTCCCAAGGTCTCCACTCCCTTGCTCTTTTCTTTTCTTTTTTTTTTTTTGGCTTAAAGATTGTCACCTGAGCGAGGCTCTGTTGCCCTGCTTCCTCCGTTTCAGAGGGTACCTTTTTTCAGGGTTGCTTTTTCACCGGGTCTCCTCGCCATTGTAGTTTTGTATTTTATTTTATTTTTTTGCTTAATGATTGCCACCTGAGGTAGCCTCTGTTGCCCATTTTCGTCAGCTTCAGAGGGTGGATTTCTCAGTGTTGCTTTTTCCCCAGGTCTCCACGCCCTTGTGTTTTCCTTTTGCTTAACGATTGCCACCTGAGCTAGCCTCTGTTGCCCATCGTCGTCAGTTTCAGAGGGTACATTTCTCAGTGCTGCTTTTTCCCCAGGTCTCCACGCCCTTGTGTGTTTCTTTTGCTTAACGATTGCCACCTGAGCTAGCCTCTGTGGCCCATCTTTGTCAGTTTCAGAGGGTAGATTTCTCAGTCTTGCTCTTTCCCAAGTTCTGCACGCCCTTGTGTGTGGGTTTTTTTTTTTTTTTTTTTTTTTTGCTCAAATATTGAACCTAAGCTAGCATCTGTTGCCCTTCTTCGTCAGTTTCAGAGGGTGGATTTCTCCGTGTTGCTTTTTCCCCAGGTCTCCACGCCCTTGTGTGTTTCTTTTGCTTAACGATTGCCACCTGAGCTAGCCTCTGTGGCCCATTTTCGTCAGCTTCAGAGGGTGGATTTCTCAGTGTTGCTTTTTCCCCAGGTCTCCAAGTCCCTCAGTGTGTGTGTGTGTGAGTGTGTGTGTTTTCTTTGCAAGATTGGCACTTGAGCTAACGTGTGTTGCCAGTCTTTGTCAGTCAGAGGCTAGATTTTTCAGTATCGCTCTTTCCCAAGGTCTCCACTCCCTTGCTCTTTTCTTTCTTCCTACCTTTCTTTCTTTCTTTCTTTCTTTTTGGCTTAAATATTGTCACCTGAGCTAGGCTCTGTTGCCCTGCTTCCTCCGTTTCAGCGGGTACCTTTTTTCAGGGTTGCTTTTTCACCGGGTCTCCTCGCCATTGTAGTTTTTTTATTTTATTTTATATTTTTGCTTAATGATTGCCACCTGAGGTAGCCTCTGTGGCCCATCTTCGTCAGTTTCAGAGTGTGGATTTCTCCGTGCTGCTTTTTCCCCAGGTCTCCACGCCCTTGTGTGTTTCTTTTGCTTAACGATTGCCACCTGAGCTAGTCTCTGTTGCCCATCTTTGTCAGTTTCAGAGGGTAGATTTCTCAGTCTTGCTCTTTCCCAAGTTCTGCACGCCCTTGTGTGTGTGTGTGTGTGTGTGTTTTTTTTTTTTTTTTTTTGCTCAAATATTGAACCAAAGCTAGCATCTGTTGCCCATCTTCGGCAGTTTCAGAGGGTAGAATTCTCAGTGTTGCTTTTTCCCCAGGTCTCCACGCCCTTGTGTTTCCCTTTTGCTTAAAGATTGCCACCTGAGCTAGCCTCTGTTGCCCATCGTCGTCAGTTTCAGAGGGTACATTTCTCAGTGCTGCTTTTTCCCCAGGTCTCCACGCCCTTGTGTGTTTCTTTTGCTTAACGATTGCCACCTGAGCTAGCCTTTGTTGCGCTTCTTTCTCAGTTTCTGAGGGTGGATTTCTCCGTGTTGCTTTTTCCCCAGGTCTCCACGCACTTCCTTTTATTTTTCCTTAAAAATTGCCACCTGAGCTAGCCCGTGTTGCCCATGTTCGTCAGTTTGAGAGGGTGGATTTCTCAGTGTTGCTTTTTCCCCAGGTCTCCACGCCCTTGTGTGTTTCTTTTGCTTAACGATTGCCACCTGAGCTAGCCTCTGTGGCCCATCTTCGTCAGTTTCAGAGGGTAGATTTCTCAGTGCTGCTTTTTGCCCAGGTCTCCACGCCCCTGTGTGTTTCTTTTGCTTAACGATTGCCACCTGAGCTAGCCTCTGTTGCCCATGTTCGTCAGTTTCAGAGGGTGGATTTCTCCGTGCTGCTTTTTACCCGGGTCTCCACGCCCTTGTGTCTTTCTTTTCTGCTTAAAGGTTGCAACCTGAGCTAGGGTCTGTTGCCCATGTTCCTCAGTTTCAGAGGGTGGATTTCTCCGTGCTGCTTTTTACCCGGGTCTCCACGCCCTTGTGTGTTTCTTTTGCTTAACGATTGCCACCTGAGCTAGCCTCTGTGGCCCATTTTCGTCAGCTTCAGAGGGTGGATTTCTCAGTGTTGCTTTTTCCCCAGATCTCCACGTCCCTCAGTGTGTGTGTGTGTGAGTGTGTGTGTTTTCTTTGCAAGATTGGCACTTGAGCTAACGTGTGTTGCCAGTCTTTGTCAGTCAGAGGCTAGATTTTTCAGTATTGCTCTTTCCCAAGGTCTCCACTCCCTTGCTCTTTTCTTTCTTTCTTTCTTTCTTTCTTTCTTTCTTTCTTTCTTTCTTTCTTTCTTTCTTTCTTTCTTTCTTTCTTTTTGGCTTAAATATTGTCACCTGAGCGAGGCTCTGTTGCCCTGCTTCCTCCGTTTCAGAGGGTACCTTTTTTCAGGGTTGCTTTTTCACCGGGTCTCCTCGCCATTGTAGTTTTGTATTTTATTTTATTTTTTTGCTTAATGATTGCCACCTGAGGTAGCCTCTGTTGCCCATTTTCGTCAGCTTCAGAGGGTGGATTTCTCAGTGTTGCTTTTTCCCCAGGTCTCCACGCCCTTGTGTTTTCCTTTTGCTTAACGATTGCCACCTGAGCTAGCCTCTGTTGCCCATCGTCGTCAGTTTCAGAGGGTACATTTCTCAGTGCTGCTTTTTCCCCAGGTCTCCACGCCCTTGTGTGTTTCTTTTGCTTAACGATTGCCACCTGAGCTAGCCTCTGTGGCCCATCTTTGTCAGTTTCAGAGGGTAGATTTCTCAGTCTTGCTCTTTCCCAAGTTCTGCACGCCCTTGTGTGTGGGTTTTTTTTTTTTTTTTTTTTTTTTGCTCAAATATTGAACCTAAGCTAGCATCTGTTGCCCTTCTTCGTCAGTTTCAGAGGGTGGATTTCTCCGTGTTGCTTTTTCCCCAGGTCTCCACGCCCTTGTGTGTTTCTTTTGCTTAACGATTGCCACCTGAGCTAGCCTCTGTGGCCCATTTTCGTCAGCTTCAGAGGGTGGATTTCTCAGTGTTGCTTTTTCCCCAGGTCTCCAAGTCCCTCAGTGTGTGTGTGTGTGAGTGTGTGTGTTTTCTTTGCAAGATTGGCACTTGAGCTAACGTGTGTTGCCAGTCTTTGTCAGTCAGAGGCTAGATTTTTCAGTATCGCTCTTTCCCAAGGTCTCCACTCCCTTGCTCTTTTCTTTCTTCCTACCTTTCTTTCTTTCTTTCTTTCTTTTTGGCTTAAATATTGTCACCTGAGCTAGGCTCTGTTGCCCTGCTTCCTCCGTTTCAGCGGGTACCTTTTTTCAGGGTTGCTTTTTCACCGGGTCTCCTCGCCATTGTAGTTTTTTTATTTTATTTTATATTTTTGCTTAATGATTGCCACCTGAGGTAGCCTCTGTGGCCCATCTTCGTCAGTTTCAGAGTGTGGATTTCTCCGTGCTGCTTTTTCCCCAGGTCTCCACGCCCTTGTGTGTTTCTTTTGCTTAACGATTGCCACCTGAGCTAGTCTCTGTTGCCCATCTTTGTCAGTTTCAGAGGGTAGATTTCTCAGTCTTGCTCTTTCCCAAGTTCTGCACGCCCTTGTGTGTGTGTGTGTGTGTGTGTTTTTTTTTCTTTTTTTTTGCTCAAATATTGAACCAAAGCTAGCATCTGTTGCCCATCTTCGGCAGTTTCAGAGGGTAGAATTCTCAGTGTTGCTTTTTCCCCAGGTCTCCACGCCCTTGTGTTTCCCTTTTGCTTAAAGATTGCCACCTGAGCTAGCCTCTGTTGCCCATCGTCGTCAGTTTCAGAGGGTACATTTCTCAGTGCTGCTTTTTCCCCAGGTCTCCACGCCCTTGTGTGTTTCTTTTGCTTAACGATTGCCACCTGAGCTAGCCTTTGTTGCGCTTCTTTCTCAGTTTCTGAGGGTGGATTTCTCCGTGTTGCTTTTTCCCCAGGTCTCCACGCACTTCCTTTTATTTTTCCTTAAAAATTGCCACCTGAGCTAGCCCGTGTTGCCCATGTTCGTCAGTTTGAGAGGGTGGATTTCTCAGTGTTGCTTTTTCCCCAGGTCTCCACGCCCTTGTGTGTTTCTTTTGCTTAACGATTGCCACCTGAGCTAGCCTCTGTGGCCCATCTTCGTCAGTTTCAGAGGGTAGATTTCTCAGTGCTGCTTTTTGCCCAGGTCTCCACGCCCCTGTGTGTTTCTTTTGCTTAACGATTGCCACCTGAGCTAGCCTCTGTTGCCCATGTTCGTCAGTTTCAGAGGGTGGATTTCTCCGTGCTGCTTTTTACCCGGGTCTCCACGCCCTTGTGTCTTTCTTTTCTGCTTAAAGGTTGCAACCTGAGCTAGGGTCTGTTGCCCATGTTCCTCAGTTTCAGAGGGTGGATTTCTCCGTGCTGCTTTTTACCCGGGTCTCCACGCCCTTGTGTGTTTCTTTTGCTTAACGATTGCCACCTGAGCTAGCCTCTGTGGCCCATTTTCGTCAGCTTCAGAGGGTGGATTTCTCAGTGTTGCTTTTTCCCCAGATCTCCACGTCCCTCAGTGTGTGTGTGTGTGAGTGTGTGTGTTTTCTTTGCAAGATTGGCACTTGAGCTAACGTGTGTTGCCAGTCTTTGTCAGTCAGAGGCTAGATTTTTCAGTATTGCTCTTTCCCAAGGTCTCCACTCCCTTGCTCTTTTCTTTCTTTCTTTCTTTCTTTCTTTCTTTCTTTCTTTCTTTCTTTCTTTCTTTCTTTCTTTCTTTCTTTCTTTTTGGCTTAAATATTGTCACCTGAGCGAGGCTCTGTTGCCCTGCTTCCTCCGTTTCAGAGGGTACCTTTTTTCAGGGTTGCTTTTTCACCGGGTCTCCTCGCCATTGTAGTTTTGTATTTTATTTTATTTTTTTGCTTAATGATTGCCACCTGAGGTAGCCTCTGTTGCCCATTTTCGTCAGCTTCAGAGGGTGGATTTCTCAGTGTTGCTTTTTCCCCAGGTCTCCACGCCCTTGTGTTTTCCTTTTGCTTAACGATTGCCACCTGAGCTAGCCTCTGTTGCCCATCGTCGTCAGTTTCAGAGGGTACATTTCTCAGTGCTGCTTTTTCCCCAGGTCTCCACGCCCTTGTGTGTTTCTTTTGCTTAACGATTGCCACCTGAGCTAGCCTCTGTGGCCCATCTTTGTCAGTTTCAGAGGGTAGATTTCTCAGTCTTGCTCTTTCCCAAGTTCTGCACGCCCTTGTGTGTGGGTTTTTTTTTTTTTTTTTTTTTTTTGCTCAAATATTGAACCTAAGCTAGCATCTGTTGCCCTTCTTCGTCAGTTTCAGAGGGTGGATTTCTCCGTGTTGCTTTTTCCCCAGGTCTCCACGCCCTTGTGTGTTTCTTTTGCTTAACGATTGCCACCTGAGCTAGCCTCTGTGGCCCATTTTCGTCAGCTTCAGAGGGTGGATTTCTCAGTGTTGCTTTTTCCCCAGGTCTCCAAGTCCCTCAGTGTGTGTGTGTGTGAGTGTGTGTGTTTTCTTTGCAAGATTGGCACTTGAGCTAACGTGTGTTGCCAGTCTTTGTCAGTCAGAGGCTAGATTTTTCAGTATCGCTCTTTCCCAAGGTCTCCACTCCCTTGCTCTTTTCTTTCTTCCTACCTTTCTTTCTTTCTTTCTTTCTTTTTGGCTTAAATATTGTCACCTGAGCTAGGCTCTGTTGCCCTGCTTCCTCCGTTTCAGCGGGTACCTTTTTTCAGGGTTGCTTTTTCACCGGGTCTCCTCGCCATTGTAGTTTTTTTATTTTATTTTATATTTTTGCTTAATGATTGCCACCTGAGGTAGCCTCTGTGGCCCATCTTCGTCAGTTTCAGAGTGTGGATTTCTCCGTGCTGCTTTTTCCCCAGGTCTCCACGCCCTTGTGTGTTTCTTTTGCTTAACGATTGCCACCTGAGCTAGTCTCTGTTGCCCATCTTTGTCAGTTTCAGAGGGTAGATTTCTCAGTCTTGCTCTTTCCCAAGTTCTGCACGCCCTTGTGTGTGTGTGTGTGTGTGTGTTTTTTTTTCTTTTTTTTTGCTCAAATATTGAACCAAAGCTAGCATCTGTTGCCCATCTTCGGCAGTTTCAGAGGGTAGAATTCTCAGTGTTGCTTTTTCCCCAGGTCTCCACGCCCTTGTGTTTCCCTTTTGCTTAAAGATTGCCACCTGAGCTAGCCTCTGTTGCCCATCGTCGTCAGTTTCAGAGGGTACATTTCTCAGTGCTGCTTTTTCCCCAGGTCTCCACGCCCTTGTGTGTTTCTTTTGCTTAACGATTGCCACCTGAGCTAGCCTTTGTTGCGCTTCTTTCTCAGTTTCTGAGGGTGGATTTCTCCGTGTTGCTTTTTCCCCAGGTCTCCACGCACTTCCTTTTATTTTTCCTTAAAAATTGCCACCTGAGCTAGCCCGTGTTGCCCATGTTCGTCAGTTTGAGAGGGTGGATTTCTCAGTGTTGCTTTTTCCCCAGGTCTCCACGCCCTTGTGTGTTTCTTTTGCTTAACGATTGCCACCTGAGCTAGCCTCTGTGGCCCATCTTCGTCAGTTTCAGAGGGTAGATTTCTCAGTGCTGCTTTTTGCCCAGGTCTCCACGCCCCTGTGTGTTTCTTTTGCTTAACGATTGCCACCTGAGCTAGCCTCTGTTGCCCATGTTCGTCAGTTTCAGAGGGTGGATTTCTCCGTGCTGCTTTTTACCCGGGTCTCCACGCCCTTGTGTCTTTCTTTTCTGCTTAAAGGTTGCAACCTGAGCTAGGGTCTGTTGCCCATGTTCCTCAGTTTCAGAGGGTGGATTTCTCCGTGCTGCTTTTTACCCGGGTCTCCACGCCCTTGTGTGTTTCTTTTGCTTAACGATTGCCACCTGAGCTAGCCTCTGTGGCCCATTTTCGTCAGCTTCAGAGGGTGGATTTCTCAGTGTTGCTTTTTCCCCAGATCTCCACGTCCCTCAGTGTGTGTGTGTGTGAGTGTGTGTGTTTTCTTTGCAAGATTGGCACTTGAGCTAACGTGTGTTGCCAGTCTTTGTCAGTCAGAGGCTAGATTTTTCAGTATTGCTCTTTCCCAAGGTCTCCACTCCCTTGCTCTTTTCTTTCTTTCTTTCTTTCTTTCTTTCTTTCTTTCTTTCTTTCTTTCTTTCTTTCTTTCTTTCTTTTTGGCTTAAATATTGTCACCTGAGCGAGGCTCTGTTGCCCTGCTTCCTCCGTTTCAGAGGGTACCTTTTTTCAGGGTTGCTTTTTCACCGGGTCTCCTCGCCATTGTAGTTTTGTATTTTATTTTATTTTTTTGCTTAATGATTGCCACCTGAGGTAGCCTCTGTTGCCCATTTTCGTCAGCTTCAGAGGGTGGATTTCTCAGTGTTGCTTTTTCCCCAGGTCTCCACGCCCTTGTGTTTTCCTTTTGCTTAACGATTGCCACCTGAGCTAGCCTCTGTTGCCCATCGTCGTCAGTTTCAGAGGGTACATTTCTCAGTGCTGCTTTTTCCCCAGGTCTCCACGCCCTTGTGTGTTTCTTTTGCTTAACGATTGCCACCTGAGCTAGCCTCTGTGGCCCATCTTTGTCAGTTTCAGAGGGTAGATTTCTCAGTCTTGCTCTTTCCCAAGTTCTGCACGCCCTTGTGTGTGGGTTTTTTTTTTTTTTTTTTTTTTTTGCTCAAATATTGAACCTAAGCTAGCATCTGTTGCCCTTCTTCGTCAGTTTCAGAGGGTGGATTTCTCCGTGTTGCTTTTTCCCCAGGTCTCCACGCCCTTGTGTGTTTCTTTTGCTTAACGATTGCCACCTGAGCTAGCCTCTGTGGCCCATTTTCGTCAGCTTCAGAGGGTGGATTTCTCAGTGTTGCTTTTTCCCCAGGTCTCCAAGTCCCTCAGTGTGTGTGTGTGTGAGTGTGTGTGTTTTCTTTGCAAGATTGGCACTTGAGCTAACGTGTGTTGCCAGTCTTTGTCAGTCAGAGGCTAGATTTTTCAGTATCGCTCTTTCCCAAGGTCTCCACTCCCTTGCTCTTTTCTTTCTTCCTACCTTTCTTTCTTTCTTTCTTTCTTTTTGGCTTAAATATTGTCACCTGAGCTAGGCTCTGTTGCCCTGCTTCCTCCGTTTCAGCGGGTACCTTTTTTCAGGGTTGCTTTTTCACCGGGTCTCCTCGCCATTGTAGTTTTTTTATTTTATTTTATATTTTTGCTTAATGATTGCCACCTGAGGTAGCCTCTGTGGCCCATCTTCGTCAGTTTCAGAGTGTGGATTTCTCCGTGCTGCTTTTTCCCCAGGTCTCCACGCCCTTGTGTGTTTCTTTTGCTTAACGATTGCCACCTGAGCTAGTCTCTGTTGCCCATCTTTGTCAGTTTCAGAGGGTAGATTTCTCAGTCTTGCTCTTTCCCAAGTTCTGCACGCCCTTGTGTGTGTGTGTGTGTGTGTGTTTTTTTTTTTTTTTTTTTGCTCAAATATTGAACCAAAGCTAGCATCTGTTGCCCATCTTCGGCAGTTTCAGAGGGTAGAATTCTCAGTGTTGCTTTTTCCCCAGGTCTCCACGCCCTTGTGTTTCCCTTTTGCTTAAAGATTGCCACCTGAGCTAGCCTCTGTTGCCCATCGTCGTCAGTTTCAGAGGGTACATTTCTCAGTGCTGCTTTTTCCCCAGGTCTCCACGCCCTTGTGTGTTTCTTTTGCTTAACGATTGCCACCTGAGCTAGCCTTTGTTGCGCTTCTTTCTCAGTTTCTGAGGGTGGATTTCTCCGTGTTGCTTTTTCCCCAGGTCTCCACGCACTTCCTTTTATTTTTCCTTAAAAATTGCCACCTGAGCTAGCCCGTGTTGCCCATGTTCGTCAGTTTGAGAGGGTGGATTTCTCAGTGTTGCTTTTTCCCCAGGTCTCCACGCCCTTGTGTGTTTCTTTTGCTTAACGATTGCCACCTGAGCTAGCCTCTGTGGCCCATCTTCGTCAGTTTCAGAGGGTAGATTTCTCAGTGCTGCTTTTTGCCCAGGTCTCCACGCCCCTGTGTGTTTCTTTTGCTTAACGATTGCCACCTGAGCTAGCCTCTGTTGCCCATGTTCGTCAGTTTCAGAGGGTGGATTTCTCCGTGCTGCTTTTTACCCGGGTCTCCACGCCCTTGTGTCTTTCTTTTCTGCTTAAAGGTTGCAACCTGAGCTAGGGTCTGTTGCCCATGTTCCTCAGTTTCAGAGGGTGGATTTCTCCGTGCTGCTTTTTACCCGGGTCTCCACGCCCTTGTGTGTTTCTTTTGCTTAACGATTGCCACCTGAGCTAGCCTCTGTGGCCCATTTTCGTCAGCTTCAGAGGGTGGATTTCTCAGTGTTGCTTTTTCCCCAGATCTCCACGTCCCTCAGTGTGTGTGTGTGTGAGTGTGTGTGTTTTCTTTGCAAGATTGGCACTTGAGCTAACGTGTGTTGCCAGTCTTTGTCAGTCAGAGGCTAGATTTTTCAGTATTGCTCTTTCCCAAGGTCTCCACTCCCTTGCTCTTTTCTTTCTTTCTTTCTTTCTTTCTTTCTTTCTTTCTTTCTTCTTTCTTTCTTTCTTTCTTTCTTTCTTTTTGGCTTAAATATTGTCACCTGAGCGAGGCTCTGTTGCCCTGCTTCCTCCGTTTCAGAGGGTACCTTTTTTCAGGGTTGCTTTTTCACCGGGTCTCCTCGCCATTGTAGTTTTGTATTTTATTTTATTTTTTTGCTTAATGATTGCCACCTGAGGTAGCCTCTGTTGCCCATTTTCGTCAGCTTCAGAGGGTGGATTTCTCAGTGTTGCTTTTTCCCCAGGTCTCCACGCCCTTGTGTTTTCCTTTTGCTTAACGATTGCCACCTGAGCTAGCCTCTGTTGCCCATCGTCGTCAGTTTCAGAGGGTACATTTCTCAGTGCTGCTTTTTCCCCAGGTCTCCACGCCCTTGTGTGTTTCTTTTGCTTAACGATTGCCACCTGAGCTAGCCTCTGTGGCCCATCTTTGTCAGTTTCAGAGGGTAGATTTCTCAGTCTTGCTCTTTCCCAAGTTCTGCACGCCCTTGTGTGTGGGTTTTTTTTTTTTTTTTTTTTTTTTGCTCAAATATTGAACCTAAGCTAGCATCTGTTGCCCTTCTTCGTCAGTTTCAGAGGGTGGATTTCTCCGTGTTGCTTTTTCCCCAGGTCTCCACGCCCTTGTGTGTTTCTTTTGCTTAACGATTGCCACCTGAGCTAGCCTCTGTGGCCCATTTTCGTCAGCTTCAGAGGGTGGATTTCTCAGTGTTGCTTTTTCCCCAGGTCTCCAAGTCCCTCAGTGTGTGTGTGTGTGAGTGTGTGTGTTTTCTTTGCAAGATTGGCACTTGAGCTAACGTGTGTTGCCAGTCTTTGTCAGTCAGAGGCTAGATTTTTCAGTATCGCTCTTTCCCAAGGTCTCCACTCCCTTGCTCTTTTCTTTCTTCCTACCTTTCTTTCTTTCTTTCTTTCTTTTTGGCTTAAATATTGTCACCTGAGCTAGGCTCTGTTGCCCTGCTTCCTCCGTTTCAGCGGGTACCTTTTTTCAGGGTTGCTTTTTCACCGGGTCTCCTCGCCATTGTAGTTTTTTTATTTTATTTTATATTTTTGCTTAATGATTGCCACCTGAGGTAGCCTCTGTGGCCCATCTTCGTCAGTTTCAGAGTGTGGATTTCTCCGTGCTGCTTTTTCCCCAGGTCTCCACGCCCTTGTGTGTTTCTTTTGCTTAACGATTGCCACCTGAGCTAGTCTCTGTTGCCCATCTTTGTCAGTTTCAGAGGGTAGATTTCTCAGTCTTGCTCTTTCCCAAGTTCTGCACGCCCTTGTGTGTGTGTGTGTGTGTGTGTTTTTTTTTCTTTTTTTTTGCTCAAATATTGAACCAAAGCTAGCATCTGTTGCCCATCTTCGGCAGTTTCAGAGGGTAGAATTCTCAGTGTTGCTTTTTCCCCAGGTCTCCACGCCCTTGTGTTTCCCTTTTGCTTAAAGATTGCCACCTGAGCTAGCCTCTGTTGCCCATCGTCGTCAGTTTCAGAGGGTACATTTCTCAGTGCTGCTTTTTCCCCAGGTCTCCACGCCCTTGTGTGTTTCTTTTGCTTAACGATTGCCACCTGAGCTAGCCTTTGTTGCGCTTCTTTCTCAGTTTCTGAGGGTGGATTTCTCCGTGTTGCTTTTTCCCCAGGTCTCCACGCACTTCCTTTTATTTTTCCTTAAAAATTGCCACCTGAGCTAGCCCGTGTTGCCCATGTTCGTCAGTTTGAGAGGGTGGATTTCTCAGTGTTGCTTTTTCCCCAGGTCTCCACGCCCTTGTGTGTTTCTTTTGCTTAACGATTGCCACCTGAGCTAGCCTCTGTGGCCCATCTTCGTCAGTTTCAGAGGGTAGATTTCTCAGTGCTGCTTTTTGCCCAGGTCTCCACGCCCCTGTGTGTTTCTTTTGCTTAACGATTGCCACCTGAGCTAGCCTCTGTTGCCCATGTTCGTCAGTTTCAGAGGGTGGATTTCTCCGTGCTGCTTTTTACCCGGGTCTCCACGCCCTTGTGTCTTTCTTTTCTGCTTAAAGGTTGCAACCTGAGCTAGGGTCTGTTGCCCATGTTCCTCAGTTTCAGAGGGTGGATTTCTCCGTGCTGCTTTTTACCCGGGTCTCCACGCCCTTGTGTGTTTCTTTTGCTTAACGATTGCCACCTGAGCTAGCCTCTGTGGCCCATTTTCGTCAGCTTCAGAGGGTGGATTTCTCAGTGTTGCTTTTTCCCCAGATCTCCACGTCCCTCAGTGTGTGTGTGTGTGAGTGTGTGTGTTTTCTTTGCAAGATTGGCACTTGAGCTAACGTGTGTTGCCAGTCTTTGTCAGTCAGAGGCTAGATTTTTCAGTATTGCTCTTTCCCAAGGTCTCCACTCCCTTGCTCTTTTCTTTCTTTCTTTCTTTCTTTCTTTCTTTCTTTCTTTCTTTCTTTCTTCTTTCTTTCTTTCTTTCTTTCTTTCTTTTTGGCTTAAATATTGTCACCTGAGCGAGGCTCTGTTGCCCTGCTTCCTCCGTTTCAGAGGGTACCTTTTTTCAGGGTTGCTTTTTCACCGGGTCTCCTCGCCATTGTAGTTTTGTATTTTATTTTATTTTTTTGCTTAATGATTGCCACCTGAGGTAGCCTCTGTTGCCCATTTTCGTCAGCTTCAGAGGGTGGATTTCTCAGTGTTGCTTTTTCCCCAGGTCTCCACGCCCTTGTGTTTTCCTTTTGCTTAACGATTGCCACCTGAGCTAGCCTCTGTTGCCCATCGTCGTCAGTTTCAGAGGGTACATTTCTCAGTGCTGCTTTTTCCCCAGGTCTCCACGCCCTTGTGTGTTTCTTTTGCTTAACGATTGCCACCTGAGCTAGCCTCTGTGGCCCATCTTTGTCAGTTTCAGAGGGTAGATTTCTCAGTCTTGCTCTTTCCCAAGTTCTGCACGCCCTTGTGTGTGGGTTTTTTTTTTTTTTTTTTTTTTTGCTCAAATATTGAACCTAAGCTAGCATCTGTTGCCCTTCTTCGTCAGTTTCAGAGGGTGGATTTCTCCGTGTTGCTTTTTCCCCAGGTCTCCACGCCCTTGTGTGTTTCTTTTGCTTAACGATTGCCACCTGAGCTAGCCTCTGTGGCCCATTTTCGTCAGCTTCAGAGGGTGGATTTCTCAGTGTTGCTTTTTCCCCAGGTCTCCAAGTCCCTCAGTGTGTGTGTGTGTGAGTGTGTGTGTTTTCTTTGCAAGATTGGCACTTGAGCTAACGTGTGTTGCCAGTCTTTGTCAGTCAGAGGCTAGATTTTTCAGTATCGCTCTTTCCCAAGGTCTCCACTCCCTTGCTCTTTTCTTTCTTCCTACCTTTCTTTCTTTCTTTCTTTCTTTTTGGCTTAAATATTGTCACCTGAGCTAGGCTCTGTTGCCCTGCTTCCTCCGTTTCAGCGGGTACCTTTTTTCAGGGTTGCTTTTTCACCGGGTCTCCTCGCCATTGTAGTTTTTTTATTTTATTTTATATTTTTGCTTAATGATTGCCACCTGAGGTAGCCTCTGTGGCCCATCTTCGTCAGTTTCAGAGTGTGGATTTCTCCGTGCTGCTTTTTCCCCAGGTCTCCACGCCCTTGTGTGTTTCTTTTGCTTAACGATTGCCACCTGAGCTAGTCTCTGTTGCCCATCTTTGTCAGTTTCAGAGGGTAGATTTCTCAGTCTTGCTCTTTCCCAAGTTCTGCACGCCCTTGTGTGTGTGTGTGTGTGTGTGTTTTTTTTTTTTTTTTTTTTGCTCAAATATTGAACCAAAGCTAGCATCTGTTGCCCATCTTCGGCAGTTTCAGAGGGTAGAATTCTCAGTGTTGCTTTTTCCCCAGGTCTCCACGCCCTTGTGTTTCCCTTTTGCTTAAAGATTGCCACCTGAGCTAGCCTCTGTTGCCCATCGTCGTCAGTTTCAGAGGGTACATTTCTCAGTGCTGCTTTTTCCCCAGGTCTCCACGCCCTTGTGTGTTTCTTTTGCTTAACGATTGCCACCTGAGCTAGCCTTTGTTGCGCTTCTTTCTCAGTTTCTGAGGGTGGATTTCTCCGTGTTGCTTTTTCCCCAGGTCTCCACGCACTTCCTTTTATTTTTCCTTAAAAATTGCCACCTGAGCTAGCCCGTGTTGCCCATGTTCGTCAGTTTGAGAGGGTGGATTTCTCAGTGTTGCTTTTTCCCCAGGTCTCCACGCCCTTGTGTGTTTCTTTTGCTTAACGATTGCCACCTGAGCTAGCCTCTGTGGCCCATCTTCGTCAGTTTCAGAGGGTAGATTTCTCAGTGCTGCTTTTTGCCCAGGTCTCCACGCCCCTGTGTGTTTCTTTTGCTTAACGATTGCCACCTGAGCTAGCCTCTGTTGCCCATGTTCGTCAGTTTCAGAGGGTGGATTTCTCCGTGCTGCTTTTTACCCGGGTCTCCACGCCCTTGTGTCTTTCTTTTCTGCTTAAAGGTTGCAACCTGAGCTAGGGTCTGTTGCCCATGTTCCTCAGTTTCAGAGGGTGGATTTCTCCGTGCTGCTTTTTACCCGGGTCTCCACGCCCTTGTGTGTTTCTTTTGCTTAACGATTGCCACCTGAGCTAGCCTCTGTGGCCCATTTTCGTCAGCTTCAGAGGGTGGATTTCTCAGTGTTGCTTTTTCCCCAGATCTCCACGTCCCTCAGTGTGTGTGTGTGTGAGTGTGTGTGTTTTCTTTGCAAGATTGGCACTTGAGCTAACGTGTGTTGCCAGTCTTTGTCAGTCAGAGGCTAGATTTTTCAGTATTGCTCTTTCCCAAGGTCTCCACTCCCTTGCTCTTTTCTTTCTTTCTTTCTTTCTTTCTTTCTTTCTTTCTTTCTTTCTTTCTCTTTTTGGCTTAAATATTGTCACCTGAGCGAGGCTCTGTTGCCCTGCTTCCTCCGTTTCAGAGGGTACCTTTTTTCAGGGTTGCTTTTTCACCGGGTCTCCTCGCCATTGTAGTTTTGTATTTTATTTTATTTTTTTGCTTAATGATTGCCACCTGAGTAGCCTCTGTTGCCCATTTTCGTCAGCTTCAGAGGGTGATTTCTCAGTGTTGCTTTTTCCCCAGGTCTCCACGCCCTTGTGTTTTCCTTTTGCTTAACGATTGCCACCTGAGCTAGCCTCTGTTGCCCATCGTCGTCAGTTTCAGAGGGTACATTTCTCAGTGCTGCTTTTTCCCCAGGTCTCCACGCCTTGTGTGTTTCTTTTGCTTAACGATTGCCACCTGAGCTAGCCTCTGTGGCCCATCTTTGTCAGTTTCAGAGGGTAGATTTCTCAGTCTTGCTCTTTCCCAAGTTCTGCACGCCCTTGTGTGTGGGTTTTTTTTTTTTTTTTTTTTTTGCTCAAATATTGAACCTAAGCTAGCATCTGTTGCCCTTCTTCGTCAGTTTCAGAGGGTGGATTTCTCCGTGTTGCTTTTTCCCCAGGTCTCCACGCCCTTGTGTGTTTCTTTTGCTTAACGATTGCCACCTGAGCTAGCCTCTGTGGCCCATTTTCGTCAGCTTCAGAGGGTGGATTTCTCAGTGTTGCTTTTTCCCCAGGTCTCCAAGTCCCTCAGTGTGTGTGTGTGTGAGTGTGTGTGTTTTCTTTGCAAGATTGGCACTTGAGCTAACGTGTGTTGCCAGTCTTTGTCAGTCAGAGGCTAGATTTTTCAGTATCGCTCTTTCCCAAGGTCTCCACTCCCTTGCTCTTTTCTTTCTTCCTACCTTTCTTTCTTCTTTCTTCTTTTTGGCTTAAATAATTGTCACCTGAGCTAGGCTCTGTTGCCCCTGCTTCCTCCGTTTCAGCGGGTACCTTTTTTCAGGGTTGCTTTTTCACCGGGTCTCCTCGCCATTGTAGTTTTTTTATTTTATTTTATATTTTTGCTTAATGATTGCCACCTGAGGTAGCCTCTGTGGCCCATCTTCGTCAGTTTCAGAGTGTGGATTTCTCCGTGCTGCTTTTTCCCCAGGTCTCCACGCCCTTGTGTGTTTCTTTTGCTTAACGATTGCCACCTGAGCTAGTCTCTGTTGCCCATCTTTGTCAGTTTCAGAGGGGTAGATTTCTCAGTCTTGCTCTTTCCCAAGTTCTGCACGCCCTTGTGTGTGTGTGTGTGTGTTTTTTTTTTTTTTTTTTTTTGCTCAAATATTGAACCAAAGCTAGCATCTGTTGCCCATCTTCGGCAGTTTCAGAGGGTAGAATTCTCAGTGTTGCTTTTTCCCCAGGTCTCCACGCCTTGTGTTTCCCTTTTGCTTAAAGATTGCCACCTGAGCTAGCCTCTGTTGCCCATCGTCGTCAGTTTCAGAGGGTACATTTCTCAGTGCTGCTTTTTCCCCAGGTCTCCACGCCCTTGTGTGTTTCTTTTGCTTAACGATTGCCACCTGAGCTAGCCTTTGTTGCGCTTCTTTCTCAGTTTCTGAGGGTGGATTTCTCCGTGTTGCTTTTTCCCCAGGTCTCCACGCACTTCCTTTTATTTTTCCTTAAAAATTGCCACCTGAGCTAGCCCGTGTTGCCCATGTTCGTCAGTTTGAGAGGGTGGATTTCTCAGTGTTGCTTTTTCCCCAGGTCTCCACGCCCTTGTGTGTTTCTTTTGCTTAACGATTGCCACCTGAGCTAGCCTCTGTGGCCCATCTTCGTCAGATTCAGAGGTAGATTTCTCAGTGCTGCTGTTTGCCCAGGTCTCCACGCCCCTGTGTGTTTCTTTTGCTTAACGATTGCCACCTGAGCTAGCCTCTGTTGCCCATGTTCGTCAGTTTCAGAGGTGGATTTCTCCGTGCTGCTTTTTACCCGGGTCTCCACGCCCTTGTGTCTTTCTTTTCTGCTTAAAGGTTGCAACCTGAGCTAGGGTCTGTTGCCCATGTTCCTCAGTTTCAGAGGGTGGATTTCTCCGTGCTGCTTTTTACCCGGGTCTCCACGCCCTTGTGTGTTTCTTTTGCTTAACGATTGCCACCTGAGCTAGCCTCTGTGGCCCATTTTCGTCAGCTTCAGAGGGTGGATTTCTCAGTGTTGCTTTTTCCCCAGATCTCCACGTCCCTCAGTGTGTGTGTGTGTGAGTGTGTGTGTTTTCTTTGCAAGATTGGCACTTGAGCTAACGTGTGTTGCCAGTCTTTGTCAGTCAGAGGCTAGATTTTTCAGTATTGCTCTTTCCCAAGGTCTCCACTCCCTTGCTCTTTTCTTTCTTTCTTTCTTTCTTTCTTTCTTTTCTTTCTTTCTTTCTTTCTTTCTCTTTTTGGCTTAAATATTGTCACCTGAGCGAGGCTCTGTTGCCCTGCTTCCTCCGTTTCAGAGGGTACCTTTTTTTCAGGGTTGCTTTTTCACCGGGTCTCCTCGCCATTGTAGTTTTGTATTTTATTTTATTTTTTGCTTAATGATTGCCACCTGAGGTAGCCTCTGTTGCCCATTTTCGTCAGCTTCAGAGGGTGGATTTCTCAGTGTTGCTTTTTCCCCAGGTCTCCACGCCCTTGTGTTTTCCTTTTGCTTAACGATTGCCACCTGAGCTAGCCTCTGTTGCCCATCGTCGTCAGTTTCAGAGGGTACATTTCTCAGTGCTGCTTTTTCCCCAGGTCTCCACGCCCTTGTGTGTTTCTTTTGCTTAACGATTGCCACTGAGCTAGCCTCTGTGGCCCATCTTTGTCAGTTTCAGAGGGTAGATTTCTCAGTCTTGCTCTTTCCCAAGTTCTGCACGCCCTTGTGTTGGGTTTTTTTTTTTTTTTTTTTTTTTTGCTCAAATATTGAACCTAAGCTAGCATCTGTTGCCCTTCTTCGTCAGTTTCAGAGGGTGGATTTCTCCGTGTTGCTTTTTCCCCAGGTCTCCACGCCCTTGTGTGTTTCTTTTGCTTAACGATTGCCACCTGAGCTAGCCTCTGTGGCCCATTTTCGTCAGCTTCAGAGGGTGGATTTCTCAGTGTTGCTTTTTCCCCAGGTCTCCAAGTCCCTCAGTGTGTGTGTGTGTGAGTGTGTGTGTTTTCTTTGCAAGATTGGCACTTGAGCTAACGTGTGTTGCCAGTCTTTGTCAGTCAGAGGCTAGATTTTTCAGTATCGCTCTTTCCCAAGGTCTCCACTCCCTTGCTCTTTTCTTTCTTCCTACCTTTCTTTCTTTCTTTCTTTCTTTTTGGCTTAAATATTGTCACCTGAGCTAGGCTCTGTTGCCCTGCTTCCTCCGTTTCAGCGGGTACCTTTTTTCAGGGTTGCTTTTTCACCGGGTCTCCTCGCCATTGTAGTTTTTTTATTTTATTTTATATTTTTGCTTAATGATTGCCACCTGAGGTAGCCTCTGTGGCCCATCTTCGTCAGTTTCAGAGTGTGGATTTCTCCGTGCTGCTTTTTCCCCAGGTCTCCACGCCCTTGTGTGTTTCTTTTGCTTAACGATTGCCACCTGAGCTAGTCTCTGTTGCCCATCTTTGTCAGTTTCAGAGGGTAGATTTCTCAGTCTTGCTCTTCCCAAGTTCTGCACGCCCTTGTGTGTGTGTGTGTGTGTGTGTTTTTTTTTTTTTTTTTTTGCTCAAATATTGAACCAAAGCTAGCATCTGTTGCCCATCTTCGGCAGTTTCAGAGGGTAGAATTCTCAGTGTTGCTTTTTCCCCAGGTCTCCACGCCCTTGTGTTTCCCTTTTGCTTAAAGATTGCCACCTGAGCTAGCCTCTGTTGCCCATCGTCGTCAGTTTCAGAGGGTACATTTCTCAGTGCTGCTTTTTCCCAGGTCTCCACGCCCTTGTGTGTTTCTTTTGCTTAACGATTGCCACCTGAGCTAGCCTTTGTTGCGCTTCTTTCTCAGTTTCTGAGGGTGGATTTCTCCGTGTTGCTTTTTCCCCAGGTCTCCACGCACTTCCTTTTATTTTTCCTTAAAAATTGCCACCTGAGCTAGCCCGTGTTGCCCCATGTTCGTCAGTTTGAGAGGGTGGATTTCTCAGTGTTGCTTTTTCCCCAGGTCTCCACGCCCTTGTGTGTTTCTTTTGCTTAACGATTGCCACCTGAGCTAGCCTCTGTGGCCCATCTTCGTCAGTTTCAGAGGGTAGATTTCTCAGTGCTGCTTTTTGCCCAGGTCTCCACGCCCCTGTGTGTTTCTTTTGCTTAACGATTGCCACCTGAGCTAGCCTCTGTTGCCCATGTTCGTCAGTTTCAGAGGGTGGATTTCTCCGTGCTGCTTTTTACCGGGTCTCCACGCCCTTGTGTCTTTCTTTTCTGCTTAAAGGTTGCAACCTGAGCTAGGGTCTGTTGCCCATGTTCCTCAGTTTCAGAGGGTGGATTTCTCCGTGCTGCTTTTTACCCGGGTCTCCACGCCCTTGTGTGTTTCTTTTGCTTAACGATTGCCACCTGAGCTAGCCTCTGTGGCCCATTTTCGTCAGCTTCAGAGGGTGGATTTCTCAGTGTTGCTTTTTCCCCAGATCTCCACGTCCCTCAGTGTGTGTGTGTGTGAGTGTGTGTGTTTTCTTTGCAAGATTGGCACTTGAGCTAACGTGTGTTGCCAGTCTTTGTCAGTCAGAGGCTAGATTTTTCAGTATTGCTCTTTCCCAAGGTCTCCACTCCCTTGCTCTTTTCTTTCTTTCTTTCTTTCTTTCTTTCTTTCTTCTTTCTTCTTTCTTTTTGCTTAAATATTGTCACCTGAGCTAGGCTCTGTTGCCCTGCTTCCTCCGTTTCAGCGGGTACCTTTTTCAGGGTTGCTTTTTCACCGGGTCTCCTCGCCATTGTAGTTTTTTATTTTATTTTATTATTTTGCTTAATGATTGCCACCTGAGGTAGCCTCTGTTGCCCATTTTCGTCAGCTTCAGAGGGGTGGATTTCTCAGTGTTGCTTTTTCCCCAGGTCTCCACGCCCTTGTGTTTTCCTTTTGCTTAACGATTGCCACCTGAGCTAGCCTCTGTTGCCCATGTTCATCAGTTTCAGAGGGTAGATTTCTCAGTGTTGCTTTTTCCCCAGGTCTCCACGCCCTTGTGTGTTTCTTTTGCTTAAAGATTGCCACCTGAGCTAGCCTCTGTTGCGCTTCTTTCTCAGTTTCAGAGGGTAGTTTTCTCAGTGTTGCTTTTTTCGCCAGCTCTCCACGCCCTGGTGTCTTTCTTTTCTGCTTAAAGGTTCCAACCTGAGCTAGCGTCTGTTGCCCATGTTCCTCAGTTTCAGAGGGTGGATTTCTCCGTGCTGCTTTTTCCCCGGGTCTCCACGCCCTTGTGTGTTTCTTTTGCTTAACGATTGCCACCTGAGCTAGCCTCTGTTGCGCTTCTTTCTCAGTTTCTGAGGGTGGATTTCTCAGTGTTGCTTTTTCCCCAGGTCTCCACGCCCTTGTGTGTTTCTTTTGCTTAACGATTGCCGCCTGAGCTAGCCTCTGTGGCCCATTTTCGTCAGCTTCAGAGGGTGGATTTCTCAGTGTTGCTTTTTCCCCAGGTCTCCACGTCCCTCAGTGTGTGTGTGTGTGTGAGTGTGTGTGTTTTCTTGCAAGATTGGCACTTGAGCTAACGTGTGTTGCCCATCTTTGTCAGTTTCAGAGGCTAGATTTTTCAGTATCGCTCTTTCCCAAGGTCTCCACTCCCTTGCTCTTTTCTTTGTTTCTTTGTTTCTTTGTTTCTTTCTTTTTGGCTTAAATATTGTCACCTGAGCTAGGCTCTGTTGCCCTGCTTCCTCCGTTTCAGAGGGTACCTTTTTTCAGGGTTGCTTTTTCACGGGTCTCCTCGCCATTGTAGTTTTTTATTTTATTTATTTATTTTTTTGCTTAACGATTGCCACCTGAGCTAGCCTGTGTTGCCCATGTTCGTCAGTTTCAGAGGGTAGATTTCTCAGCGTTGCTTTTTCCCCAGGTCTCTACGCGCTTGTGTGTGTGTGTGTGTGTGTGTGTGTGTGTGTGTTCTGCTTAAAGATTGCCACCCGAGCTAGCCCCTGTTGCCCATCTTCGTCAGTTTCAGAGGGTAGATTTCTCAGTGTTGATTTCCCCCAGTTCTCCACGCCCTCGTGCTTTTTTTTTTTTTTTTAATTTCCTTAAATGTCGGCACCTCAGCTAGCCTCTTTTTCCCATCTTCGTCCGTTTCAGCGGGTAGACTCTCCGCCTGCCTTCGACAGACCCTCTGCGCTTGAAAGCTTTCCTCCTCCCGTCATCACGGTCCTTCTCGGATGACGTGCCTGGTTTCGGTTTGACCGTCCCCGCCCGCCCTGATTTTCTAAGTCCTCCCGGGAGCCCCGGGGGCGCTCCGGCCGCTCCGGGAAGCGGCGGCCTCCCGGCCGCACCGGCTCAGCCCGGCCCGGGCCGACCCCTGGCCTCTCTGGGGGAACTCTCCCCGTCCCCTTCCCGGTGAGCGCCCGAGAAACCTTTTCCGGGTCCCCCTCCTGCGGCTGGGGCTGCGCCTTGGCGGCCGGGAGCCCGCGGGCGGACGCCCCGGGGCCGAGCTGGGCCGGGAGGCTGGGTCCGAGGGGGCGCCGGGACGGGATCTGGCGGCCCGGCGGCCCGGCTGTGCTCCCCGGCGGGCCCGCGCTCCGGCTCCGTCCCGCTGAGGCGGTCGCCGGTCGCCGGGTGCCACCTGGCGGCCGCTTTTATATCGTCTCTTTCCTCCGGAGCTCCGGCGACGCGGGCCAAGGGACGGGACTCGGCCGCGGTGACCGAGGCAGAGTCCCGGGAGGCCGGCGTCGCTGGCGGGATCTGGCCGGTGGCGCCGGTGCGTGAGCGCGACGCCCGCTCGCCGGAGATTGGAGGTGCAGGCTACTGAGGGAGGTGGCTGTCGCCGCGCCGCCCGGTGCCGGCCGGGGTGTGGGGCCTCCCGGACGGGTCGACCAGCAGCCGCCGGTGCCCCTCCGTCCCCGGGAGGGGGTGGGGGGCCACCGCGGGGGAACGGGCGAGGGAACTCGTCCCGTGCCCGGCCGTCGTCCTGAGGGCGGCCCGGTGGTCGGGCCTTCCGCGTCGCCGATCCCCTTTCCGCGCCCCGCTCCGGAGGTGGGGGACCGGCCGGGGCCTTGCGGGGGAGGCCCGTGGAGGGCGCGACGGGCTCGGCCGCCGGGCTGGCCTTTTCCCCACTGGTCTTCCGAGTCGACCGGCTCTGGCGGTGGGGACCGGGCCCGGTCCTCGGATGCCTCCTCCTCCGTGGCAGTTTTTTTGTCCAAGTCCCCGCCCTGGAGAAGAGCGTGGACCGGCCCCGGGAGCCCTCGAGGGCGGGCCGGGGAGGGCGTCCCCGGCCGGGACGCGTGCCCGGGGTGGGTCCGGGCCGTCGGACCGGACTTCTCTCTCCGAGTTTCGCGGGTCGCGTCTTTGTCCGGAGGTGGGAGGGGGCCGGCTCGAGGCGTAGGTGGAGCCCCGGCTGAGGGACGGGAGCCACGGTCCCGCCCCGGCCCGGTCGCCGGAGGCTCCTCCGTGGAATTCTTTTCTAAGTCCTGACCCGGCGACTCAGAGGGAGGGACCGACCGGTCCGGCCCGCGCGGGCGGCCCGGGGAGGCTGTCCCCAGGCTCCCCCCTGCCGCCACGCTTCTGGGGTCGACCAGATGGCCCCGGGAGCTCCGGGCCTGGTGGCGATGGGGTCGTGCTTGGGGTCTGGTGGCCGTGGCCGTGATCCAGGGGTTCCCCTCGTGATCCGTGGGTGGGCCCCGTCTCCGGGCGCGGCGATTCTTGCCCCTGAATGGGTGGTTTTGTGCCGCCAGATAAGTGCTGACACGCTCTGCTCGGGTGACAGTCGCCCGAGAGCTTCCGGGTGCCTGGATGCGTGTGCGGGGAGGTCTCCGGGCTCTGGCCGAGAACCGGACGCCCGTTTCCACCCCCGCCGCTTGAGCCGCCCGCTGGGGCCTGCGCGCCGGCTCTTGTGCGTTCCAGGCGTCCCCGCGACCGTGGTGCCACCTCCGGTCTCTGGTACCCGAGGGGCGGCGGGGTTAGGGGCGCGGGGTCCTCTACCACGTGCACTCCCTGCTGCCGGCACCCGGGTGCGGTCGCGACTTACCCCCGTCCCGCCGGCTCCGTGCCAGTGCGTGTCAGGCGTTCTCGTCCTGGGGTCGTCGCCCGCGCTTGCTAGAGGAGGAGGGGGGCCGGTGAGGCTGAAGCAGGCTCCTCCGCTCGCTGTCCTCGCCGCCTTCCCTTGCTCGGGGATCCCTCGCGTTATGCTGCTGATCGATGTGGTGATGCTGTGCTCTCCCGGGCCGGGCCTAAGCCGTGCCAGACGAGGGACGGACGTTCATGGCGAACGGGACCGCTCTTCTCGCTCTGCCCGCGGGCCCCCTCGCCCGTTCTCCCCCCGCTGCGAGTGGCGTGTGGGAGGTGGCAGGGGTGCGGAATCCGGCCCGACCTCGCTCCCCCGCCCCGTGCCTTGTGGCGTGGGCGGTGTCGGGGTCTCCGTGACGCGGCGGATGCTCCGCCTGTGCCTCTTGGCTGTGTCTCGCGGGCGGCCCTCCCCACGGTGGGGCGGGCCGTGTTGCCGCCGCGCCGCGCGCCTTCTTGGACGCGTGAGCGCGCTCCCCCGGCCGTTGGCGGTGCCCCTGGAGTGTTCCAGGTCGTCCCTCAGGCGCCTGAGGCCGATTGGCGGTGTCGTTCCCTGTTCCCGTCGCCCTCCTCAGGTGACCGCTGCGCTGGTGTGTCTGAGAAGCGGGGGGTCGAGTCGGTAAGGGAGGCGTGCCCGTCCCCCTCGGGGGGGACGGGGTGCCTCGTCGCCCCCCCCCACGGCGTGCCGTGTGGGGGCGGGCAGGCTCGGGCGCGTGCCCGCGTGTTCCCCTTGCTGGGGTTTCCACGCGGGTGTGGGAGTGATCGTGGCGGGCCGAGCCAGCGGCGTGATGCTGGCTCTTTGGTTGGGAGGTGCTGTTTGATCGGCACCTCCGTCCCAGTCTCTGCCTCCCTTGGTCTCGGCCTGAGGGGAGGCACTGACTTGGGAGCCGCACAGGGGCCTTTTAGATCCCTAGCTAAGCCCAGTGTGGCCGGAGATGGCGAGCCCGGGGCAGCGCGGGCTCGCGGCCCTGACCACGGACGCTCCGACTTGCTCTAGGCCTTACCTCTACCGCAGACCCCTCCTGCGTTGTGTGGCCATGGTGTCTGTAAGCGCCTTGGTGGGCCCGATGGCGGACGATGGGCGGGGGCGACACGCCCTCGGTGAGAAAGCCTTCTCTAGCGATCCGAGAGGGTGCCTTGGGGTACCGGACCCCCCAGCCGCCGCCCCTCCTCTGCGCGTAGTAGCCACGGACGCCACCACCCGTGGCGCGTGGGCAGAGCCGCTCTTTGCCTACCGCGGCCGGCGCCTCCCCCCTCCGAGTCGGGGGAGGGTCACGCCCGGCCGGGCCGTCGTTGGGCGCGGGGCCGCGCGTGTGCGCGAGCGTGCGCGTGGTTCTCCCGTCGCGTGCTGGGGTGGGGAGAGGGCCCGGCCCTGTCCGGGCTCCGCCCCGCCGCGAGCGGCTGGCTCTCCCGCTCGCTCCCGTCCCGAGCCGCAGCCGGTGGTGGCGTGCGGGCATGGGTGGGGGGCCGCCGCCGCTCTCGGGCGCGTTCCCCTCGGGACGTGGGTCCCGGAGCAGACCAGACAGGCAGACGGGTGGCTGGGTGGACGGGGCGGCCCCCGGCGGCGGGGGCGCCTCACGTAGGCCCCGGCGGTGGGGCCGGGCCCGCGGGAGGCCGAAGGGTGGCTGAGGCCGGCCGGCGTCCCAGGCGTCGTGGGACCGCCCTCAGCGTGTCGTTGGCGGTGGGATCCCGCGTGTGTTTTTCCTGGTGGCCCGTCCGCGCCCGAGGCCGTCCCCGGGAGCCTTCCCCGCGAGCCCGCGCTCCCTCCGTCGAGGCGCGCGCCGCGCTCCCCGTTGCCGCCGGTGCTCCCCCCGCCCGGGCAGACGCCTGGCCGCGCCGCCCACCGGCCGGGACCGAAATGGGCCTCGCCGCGCGGGTGTCGCCTCCGGCCACCGAGGCCGGTGGTGGCCCCGGGCGAAGTGCCCTCGGCTCCGGTTGGGTGGCGCCCGTGCGCCAGGCGCCCGGCGTGGGACGCCGGCGCCGTGTGCGGGAGAGCCCTGGCCGTGGAGGTGGGTGGTGGGGCCGAGCCCCCGTGAGCTGCGCGCGGGGCGACGGGGCCAGTCGCCGTTCCGGGCGCTGCGGGACCGCCCCTGGTGCTGGAGGCCCCTGGCGGTGAGACCCCGTGTGTGCTCCGGCGGCCGACTTGCCTCGGGAGGCTCTGTCTTCCCTCCTTCGCCCCGAGCGCGTCTCTCGGCGGGCCGCGGCCCTTCCTCCACCGCCACCCGCCTCTCCGGCGCCTCGGCCCTCGCCGCCGTCGGCCTTCTCCCGAGCCCTTCCCCGTCGTCGCCTGTTCTGGCTGCCCGACCGGGGCCCCGCCCCGAGCGCGACTCGCTTCCCGGGGCCGCTGCGGCCTCCTCCGTGTCCGCCGCCGCTGCCCGCGCGACGGCGACGTTGCGTGCGGGCGGGGGACCGTCCCCCGCGGCGCCCCGTTCTGGCGCGCGCGTGTCTGTCGCAGCGCGGGTCGGGTCCCGGGCAGCCGTCGTGACCGGCCGCCGGCGCGCCGCGCCACCCCTGGGGGCGGGGGGTCGGGCCTCGGTCCGGCTCTCGGCCCGCGGGGGCGTGCGCGGGCAGTCCGGCCGGCCGGTGTCGACGCGGACTGCCTGGTGCCCCGGCCCCGCTCACAGCGCCGTCAATCGGGGCCGCCGCGAGGGGCGCCCCCGCCCCTCCACGCCGCCGCGCGCGCGTCCTCGTCGGCCGGGGGCGGGCGGCGGGGTCCGTCCGTCCTCGCCCCGCCCCCGCGCCTCGGGGTGCCGCCGCCGCCGCCGCCTCCGTGCGCGCCCCGCGCCCGGGCACGCACGGCCCGTGCCGCGAGAGGTCGCCGCCGCCGCCGCCGCCGCCTCGGCGCGTGTGCGCGCGCGCGTGCGCGGCCTCTCCCCGGCTCCCTCGCGCTCCTACCTGGTTGATCCTGCAGTAGCATATGCTTGTCTCAAAGATTAAGCCATGCATGTCTAAGTACGCACGGCCGTACAGTGAAACTGCGAATGGCTCATTAAATCAGTTATGGTTCCTTTGGTCGCTCGCTCCTCTCC